>NW_027496178.1:0-204682 GCF_021521415.1 Bidens hawaiensis
ACTTAGTACCAACCAATGTAATATGATGTAAATTAGTTTGTTGAATTTCTTTATAAACAATGTGGTTGATACCAGAATTATATGTTACATTCTCGTGATACATTTCCGCAACTACCTAGTCGGGGTGTGACATTCATTCCCTCTCTGAAAGTTCTATCAATATTAGTCAGAGTCGTACTGTTTGTTCACGGTTGGTCGTCTTGAGTCTTTGTAATCGTTTGTAATTTATTTAGTATTTTAATGTAAGGGCATTTTAGTAATTTATAAGTCCCATTCGTTAATGCGATGGCTCATTCGTTAAGGATGCTTAATGAATGAGACCAATCGTATTTATCACTGTCCATTCGTTAAGGATGTTTAACTAATGGACATTGATCGTTATTTGTTATGTATCCATTTGTCATGGAATGTTGATGAATAGGGTATAGAGAATGAGTCATTCGCTATACCATTTTGTTATTATGTACTGAAAACGAATGAAGGCCATTCGTTACGGAATGTGTAACGAATGACATTCATATTCTATATATAGGCTGCTTAGCCTGCATAATAAGTTAAGTGTTTATGATTATTTCTCTCGTTGCAATTACTCTGTCCAACTGATTACTCAACACTTCGTTAAGATAATTAAGCTTATCATACACATACATATATCATATAACTAGATCCGGTTACTAATCGATATGAGCTGATCAATTGATTGAAGCTCACAAGAGGGATTCTCAAGTACTCGTGGTTGTAATGACAAAACGTACGGCTCCAGTAATATTCAAATTCACCTCGAACAACCTCCCTATAATTTTGCCTGTCTTCGCGTTCTGGATGAAACCTCTGTATATTTACATTGTCCTCAATGGACTCATGATAACCATCTTCATCTTAAGTCGTTTTAGCAAACAACCTAATCAACCTTATGGGAATCAATTTGGATAGAACGTAGAAGGTGATAACATAAGGTCATTGCATTTTGATGACGAGTACTTCCAAAACTCGGACACCTTAATGAAGGTTATGATTTATGATTTGATTATAGTGTATTTATATTATTATTAGAGAAATTATTATATTAATCTCATATAAAAATATTATATATATTAACAGGTGTTTGGTCATCCTTGTTTTAAAAAAAACTTGGACACCTTCATGAAGGTTAATCATATAATATATATATATATATATATCCATATTAATCTCACATTTTATGCTTTTGTGTCAAATATATTTATTTATAAATACACAATATCGGGAGATATTGTGCATCAACAGCTTTACATCCTGCAATGAAATATGTACACCACACCATGTGTAATCCATTGCTTTTCCTTCCGATCGATTAGTTGGTTTATTGACATGTATCACCATTATTGCTACGTGTTATCGTTAGTTTTTTGTTGGCATTTATGCTTTGTCTCCTCTCTCCACTTCACCATTTCTCTTTCTCTATCTATAGCGACTCTCTCTCTCGCTTGCTCTGACGACCCATCGTTTGCGATTGTGAGAGGGTTGTAGTTGTTGTTGTCCTGCCGTTTCGGCAACGTTGTACATCTCTTCTTTCGTCTTCGTCGCCATTGCTGCCGGGTTCGGTCTCCGGACCTTTGGTGGCAGTGATGTGGTGTTGACAGCTGTTGCTGGGTTCCGTTTAGGAACCATAGGCGACTCCGCAAAACGTTGATCGTTGTTTGGCCGGTAATTTCTTGCTCCGTCGTGCTTCATCTTTTATAAGTTAGTCGTATTGTTTCTCAATAATCGTCCATTTACATGACGATGATTTTTTTTTTTTTTGCGAAAAGTATGCCGGTTAAAAGTTTGGGATCGCAGCTGTGGTTGAACATTACAATAAAAGCGATTAATCTCTTGCAGCTTGGAACAATTACTTCTGATTTGGAATTTGGTGAAACACTGATAATTGATTATTTGGGGTTATTTTTGTTTGAACCCTAAGAGCTTCCATTGAATCTATGTAGTGTTTTAGTTACTGATATTATGTTGGGATTTCGTGTGTAATGGAACTCGATGATTAGATTTGTATTGTGGCAATGATGATTGGTCTAATATAAGGAGCGAAATCTTATCGTGGAAAGGCAAGATCCGGATGACATGGTCATGAACTATGCAAGTGTGATTTTGCAGCCATTGTGATTCCCCAGTGGCAGATCTAAGCCTCTACGACTGGCATTCGATTATACTTTTTTCATGTACATGTGTTACTGCTTATGGTACAACCGTACAAGAGGTTATGAATTGACGTGCATGTCCCTAATTAAGCTTTGGGTTAAATGGTTTTTTGGTTAAAAATTTGTTGTCAAATGTTGGTGGCAGTGAAGATGGTGGCAATTGTCGGTTGTGGCGGACAATTGTTATCGTGCCACTGGTGTATTGCGGTGACGGAAATCTCTTCGATTTTGATTGTCGCAACTCCGTTTCGTATGTTGCCGGGTTTCATTTTGGAAACCCCTAGGCGACTGCGATGCCGTCACTGTTGCCGGGTTCCATGGAACCATAGTGTGAGAACCGAGCCCCGGTGCGGAAGCGTGAATAATCGGTATTAACGTTGGAGCTCGGATCCGGGTTAGGAATGTAACACGTATTCACTCTTGAATGATAATAATGGACGGATGTGGAGAGTTGGTTTCGATTAACAATAATCAATAAAGTAGGATGAACAATTGTATGTAATCGAAACACAATATATAGATGTAGTAGTATGATTTTATTAACCAAATGATTGTCATGAAGAACACTCATACATACATTCATACATACAAAGGAACGGCCACCTGGGGAGATATCTTCCCCGGGGGCAAACTCTCCTAATACAATAATAAATCTCACAATGCACACATGACCTAAACAAATGACCTAAATCATCTATTTATACTAGTCTTGTGCCTTGGTCTTCAATCCACCGCCACTTGGATAAGACCAAAGGAATCAAATATAATATAATATTTCACCCAACAAATGATTCAATTACTCGTTATTTTATCTAGTTGTCTTTCTTTAATTTCTCATTGCAAACGAGTAACGATTCGATGTGTCGGTCTAAAATATAATTCCCAACGATCTCCCCCTTAAACCGATGCCATCGAATCACTTTCACGATCACCTCATAACCCGATGCCTTTCATAGAAATTCTCCCCATCACAATAAGCGTCTCTCATTTTTCATTTCAAATCATCATCTCTTTATCTCTTTCGGATATAGTTGTATAGGAATAAGATCGAGGATTCAAACTTCAATGATCAACTACGAGTTAATCCGAAACCGCAAAAGGAAATAAACTCAAAATTTTCTTTAAAATGAGTATTTTACTTGATGCGACCAAAATTTGCAATGAAATTCCATATAATTTTTCTCCCCCTTGTTTTTGATATTTTCTCCAATTTTCTAAAAACATGTTCTTTGTCATATTCAAAGATGTTTCATTTTTGGTTGACCAAATAACAACAGGCTTGTGTATAACTGGGTAATCACTTTTCTGCCTATCATTTGGAGAGATTTATCTTGAGACATGCAAATACAACTATGTATCTCCACATAAAGATTAGCATATTCATTATGTTTATATCACCTTAGATTTTACATCATCATGGGAAAACAACCATACATGTTAATGACTATACTAAGGTCTTTTTAGCTTATTAAATCCATAAGATTGGCTAAGTAGTCAATGTACTATCATTTTCCAACTTAAATACAGTTTAATATTTAATCACCCCAATATCTCTTAATTGGCAGGTAAATGGCTATCCTGTTTGACCACAGTTGGTCAACAGGACCAAACATACATGCGAATATATGTCCTTTCAAAGTCAGAGTTATTGACATAGTTTTAAGTGAAGGAATAAGAAACCAGCCATAATTGCCCCAAATGCATTCAGTTTTCAGGTCAATGGCTATCCTTTGAATCTGTAGAGATTTTAGTACCAAACATACACAAGTGTATGTCCTTCCAATTGAGCAAATGACTCAATTTTCAGCAAAAATAACTACTTGAGACTTTTCTTTAAAAATCCTTCTTTTAAGCTTCTTTAAAGCTTGAACTGAATAATCTTATCATAACTCTACACCATTAATCAACTTGCTCATGTTTTGACCAAAATAAAGTGGTTATGCAAAATTCATTAGAAAATTCATTTTTTTCATTTACTTTTGACATAAGACTCATTTTGACATAAACAATTGTAAAATAATCAAATATTAATCAAACATAACATTATCAAGACAAGCAAACAATACCAACATTCAAGATTTAGCCTATCCTAACAACATCAAATGATCAGATTAAGCACATATTCAAGCAATTTAGTAGTGATGTCAGATAAGCTTACTCTAACAAGTAAATTATAACAAGAACACTCATTCTAACATCACAAATGCACATCAACTAATAAACATGTAAACATATCAATCAAATCAATCATGTCAAACTTTCCACACATAATCAGTTAAAGCACATAACAAGTAACATATCAAGTAACATAATCAAGCATATTCACTTAACAATCATGAAGTGCAACCTCTAACAATATAATCAGTTAGCACATAGAGGTACACAACTAGGCACACATCCTTAATCAGATCTCATCAGAGTTGATTATTCCCAGGGCTTTCAGAAGAAAGTTGAACCTGGTTCTGTCAAGTGGTTTGGTTAATAGGTCTGTCAAATTATCACTTGTATCAACCCTTTGAATTTCAATCAAGCCTTTTTCACTACAATCTCGTATGAAGTGATGTATGATTTCAATGTGCTTAGTCTTAGAATGTTGAACTGGATTCTTAACAGTAAAATATGCAGTAGTATTATCAATAAGAATAGAAGTATTCAGAAAATTCAAACCATAGTCCAGCATCTGGTTTTGAATCCATAGAACTTGTGCATAGCATGAAGATGCAGCAATATATTCAGCTTCTAAAGTGGAGATTGAAACAGTAGTCTGCTTTTTGCATTGCCATGACACTAGCCTTTCACCCAAAAATTGACATCCTCCTGAGGTTGACTTTCTGCTCATGTTACAGCCATCATAATCACTGTGTGTGTAGGCGATCAGATCAAAAGATTCATTCTTTGGATACCAAATTCCCAAGTCTGGTCTTCCCTTCAAATATCTAAATATTCTCTTCACAACATTCATATGTGAGACTTTTGGATTTGATTGGGATCTTGCACACACACATACAACAAACATAATATCTGGTCTTGTTGCAGTAAGGTACATCAGGGATCCAATTTTGGCTTTGTATTCATGTTCATCTACAGGCTCCCCCTTTTCATCAGCAATCATCTTTTCTTTAGTGTCCATTGGAGTTGAAGCAGTTTTGTACTCATGACAGTTGAACTTGTTCAAGATGTCCTGTACATATTTGGTCTGGTAATGAAAATCCCTTCAGCTTTCTGTTGAACTTGCAGTCCAAGAAAGAAGTTCATTTCTCCCATAGAGCTCGTACTGTATTTGGATTTCATTACCACTTCAAACTCCATACACATTTGTTCATTTGTAGATCCAAAGATTATTTCATCCACATATACTTGTAACAGAAGCAAATAGATCCCTTTCTTTTGTAAAAGAGTGTCTTGTCAATGGCTCCCCTTTGAAATCCATTTTCAAGAAGATGATTTGATAGCTCATCATACCAAGCTCTAGGAGCTTGATGCAATCCATATAGGGCTTTATTCAACTTATACACCCTATTTGGATACATTGGGTCCTCAAAACCTGGGGTTGAGCAACATACACCTCTTCATCAATCTTTCCATTTAGGAATGCAGACTTAACATCAAGCTGGAACACCTTAATGTTCTTTGAGGTAGCATATGCAAGAAAGATCCTGATAGCTTCAAGTCTTGAAACAGGTGCAAAATTTCCTCAAAGTCTATTCCTTCTTTTTGAAGGCATCCCAGAGCCACAAGCCTAGCTTTATTCTTAATCACCAAACCCCTCTCATCCCTTTTGTTTATAAAAACCCATTTAGTTCCTATTTCATATCTGTCAATTGGCCTATCAACAAGATCCCACACATGTAAATCTCTGAACTGTGCCAGTTCCTCCTGCATTGCTTCCACCCAACTATTATCATTTAGTTATTGAGCAATGTTCTTTGGCTCTATTTAGGATAGAAAGCAGGAGTAAAGACAGATGTTTGCAATCTCAGAATGACTTCTTGTGACTCTTTCATGGAAATCTCCAATGATGTTTTCAGAAGGATGATTCTTTTCTATATAAGGAGTTTGAACAATCATATCTGCAGACACATTTGTGCCATGATTTGATTCATTGAGATCTGGTTCTTCAATGATCAAATCAGTTTCTGCATCATGAAATTCTGGTGCTTCTTCATTATTTTGTCCTGACGTAGATGCACCATTGTTTTCTAAACTCAGTCTTTGAAACAGATCTTGAAACCTTGCAGTGGATGCAGCTTCTTCTTCATTTGGTTGGTTACTTGTGTTTCCCTCATTCTGAAGTTGATCATTCTGTATTTCTTGATTGTCTTGATTAATCTCAGTATGATCATGTTCAGGACTGTGATTGTTTTCTTGATTATTTTATTAATCTTGTTCAACAATATCACATGAGGAATTCTTCACAAAGGTATATTCCTTTTCTTTTCTAGCAACCTTTTTCCACAACTCTTCTAAGTCCAACGGTTTCTTCTTTTTCTTTTCAATTTCACTGGTCTTGTAGAATGAGTCATCAAAATCTCCAGGATAAATCTTGAAAGACCTTATCAACTTCTCATGATCAAACAGCCATGCTGCACTATCAACTGTGTTGAATTGATTCTCATAAAAGGTGATGTCAGATGATTCTATCACACTCAAATGATCTTTTACATATAATCTGTATGCTTTTGAATGTGTAGAATATCCAACAAAGAAACAATCTAGATATTTTTTTTGAAACTTTTTCAAATAATCCCTTGTGTTTAGAAGAAAACATTTGCATCCAAAGGTCTTGAAAAACTTGATATAAGGCTTTCTATTGTGGAATATTTCATAAGGAGTTTTGTTATGCCTTTTGTTGACAAGTACCCTATTCTGAACATAGCAGCATGTATACCATTTTGTTCAGGAGTTCTAGGAGTTGAGAATTGTTGAAGTATTCCCTTCTCTGCACAAAATTCTTGTATAACTCCATTTTTGAACTCAGTACCATTGTCACTTCTCGTCATTTTAACTTTCTTATTCAATTTGTTCTCAATCATTGTTACACAACCCTTAATCAACTCTACAGTCTCATCCTTGGTACTCAGGAAATAAACCCAACTATATCTTGAATAATCATCAATGATCACAAGACAATATCTTTTCTTTCCTATACTTGGCACACTCATAGGACCAAAGAGATCCATGTGAAGTAGTTCAAGTACTTGATCAATTGAATTGATGAGCTTTGTCTTATGAGAGGATTTGTGCTGTTTGCCTTTCTGGCATGAATTACAATGATCTTCTAATTGGAACTCTCTTGTAGGTAAGCCTGTTACATGCTCACATTTGACAAGTCTATTCATGTTCTTCAAGTTCACATGACACAATTTCCTATGCCACAATTTTGACTCATTTTCAGTGGCTTTGGATACAAAACATGCTCCTCCCCTTGAAACAGCTTCATTCATATTCAATCATATAAATTGCCATTTCTTGGAGCCATCATCATAATCATTTCAGGTGGGATTACAAACTCAGGTTTTAGTATGAAAAAATGTGAATCATCAAAACTGACTTTGTACCCCTTATCACACATTTGTGATATGCTCAGTAGGTTATACTGTAGACCCTCAACATGAAACACATTATCAAATGAAACTTTTCCATTTGTCAAAATTCCTTTACCAACAATCTTTCCACCATTTTCATCACTCCCAAATGCTACAGGACCTTCAAAATTTTCTTCATAATTGACAAGGGACCTCCTGTAACAAGTCATGTGCCTAGAACATCCACTATCCATGTACCATATGTCATTCAGAGGAGTGGACTGTTCCTGCACAAAAGAAAATTTTGATCAGTTGAATGATGAAGTGCAAGCTAGATCAACTTGCAGCTCATCAGATTCAGTTTCAGTGGCAGCTTGTGAAGTGAGTGTTGTTGGTTCAGGATCTTCATGAGTGACTTCTATATTGTCTGAATTATCTGTTTCATAACCACACTCTCTTGCGGTTTTGACAAATGAGATTGCGCTTAGACTTTCTCCTGATGCAGTGTCATACTCTTTCACCACATATTCTTTCTTTTCTGAATAATCTCTTACATTAACAACTATCTCAACCTTAGTTTAAGCCTTAGGTTTCCAAAGGAACCCTTCAGGTTCAAAACCAAGTTTCATTAGAAACTTTTCATCACCAGTAAGTTCAGTTGGTTTCTTTCTTGAAAATACACCTCTGATTCTTGTCTTTTCACTGTTTGGTGATCCTTGAGAACTATCAGATTTGACAGATTGTGTATCCCTTTTAGGAATGATTCTCAAGGGTTGAAAGTCCTTTTTGACATTTCTCTCTTGCTTTACACAAGTTTTACTCCTTTTGACTTGTTCATCCTCATGTTTCTTGTCTTTTACTGATGGCTTCAGTCTATTCTCATTCAATGACTTCTTCTCACAGACCTTTCCCTTTCCCAGATAATCATCATACTTCTACTTGTACACAGCAAAGTCTTGTCCATACTTTGTTTCATCTGGGACATGAAAAGGCTTGAATTTGAGTCTTTCATTGCAAGAGTCTTTGTGGTGACCATATTCATCACACTTCTTACACCAAACCTTTCCTTTGTATTTCTCATGATCACTTCCCTTTCTGAACCTTTCACTTGGTCTGGGTTCTTTGACACCAATGGTCTTCTGATATTTTAGACTATCAAAATTGATTGAGAAAGGAGCAAACTCCTCAATCTTGATGTCTTGTCTTTCAGTCTTTCTCTTTACAAACACAATTTTCTGCATATTCAGTGGTTCTTTATCTTGACTCTCTCTATGTATTGATTTTCTCTTCTCATATTCTTCCATGGTTTCCACTTCTCCAATATCAAGCACCTCATGATTAGAGAAAACAGGGTAAATTGGGATAAAGTTTTCAACATCCACATTTTCATTCACCTTTTTCTTGTTGTTCTGTTTTATCTTTTCCAATACTTCTTTGCTTGGAGGCCTTACAGCATTGTAATTTACCTTCTTCTTTTCACATATGTCAAAGGACACATGCTCTCTCTTCATTCTTTCATTATGTTTCTTCATTATTGGTGTGACAGGTGGATACATTGGAAGTTTGTCAATGGATTCTGGTTTCTTGTATTTTCTTCCTCTTTCAGCAGCTTTAATTTCCTAATCAGTGATTTGAGTGAAGTCATCTTGAATCAAATCAATTGAATCAAATTCATCCTCAGAGATTGAACTCCAATTGACTTTTCTTCTTTCATATCTTTCTTAACTACAAATTCTCCTTCTTCATTCACCTCAATAGTCTTATACAAATCCACAAATTCTTCTTTGTCTTGAAAAACATCTTTGAATTGTTGTAGATATGCATCTCTTTTCTCTTTATCAACTTTTGGCATAAAGTTGTTGTTGAATTGGTGGCACTGCCTTGTATTTGTCTTCTTCTTTTATTTGGTTTAGAATACCATAGATGTTTCCAGTGGAGACCAAGTTCTTCAAGAATTCATTGTCAACTTGCAGTTTTGTGTTCTGCACCTTCTCTTCTATAATCATTTTCTTCAACCCTTCTATTTCAGTTGTGAACCTTTTCTAAGCTCTGTAAATACAGATACAGTCATCTTCAAGACTCTTCATCCTTTCTTCACTAATTATCTCACTTGCCTCATACCCATTGATAATACTTTGTTTCTTGAAACACTCACTTTCCAGCTTGCCTACTTTTACTTTTAACTCATTGATAATTTCATTTAAATCAATAGTAGGAGCATAGTGTACCTGAGATGATGATCCAGCTTCTTTTTCAATTATGGCCATAAATTCCACATTTGATTTCTTGATATCATCTGCAATATCTTCTTCATGATTGCTCCAATCAAAACTACCCTCATGCTGTGTAGCTACAACAACATTTCCTTGATTTCTGATTTGATTTTGGTTGTTTGGAACAGGGTTGTTCGGAATAGTTTGAAGGTTTTGGTTGTTTTTTCTTTGAAACCCTTTATTCTGAGGCACTCCTTGATTATGATTGTTCATTTGAGGTTGGAAGTTGTTGAAGTTGGGATTATAGTTGTTGGGATTGTTGTTAAAGTTGTTGTTGAAGTTGTTGTTGTTGGTTCTCTGCTGATTCTGTTTTTATTGAGGTTGCTGATATCTTGGTTGGTTTTGAAACTGGTTCATCTGAAATTTTCTTGGCATGTTACATTATCTTGCAAAATGACCAGGCTGTTGACAATTATAGCAAATGGATTTTGACTTATCAAAACAAGTTCTTTCATTAGGCCCTGATAGGAGTGACCTCCTAGTCCTGTTGTATAGTCTCTTGCTTCTAAGAGCCAACATGGCTGCTTGCCACTTCAAATCCATGTCCTCCAACTCATCAGCAACTATCTGCTCAAGATCATCTTGTACCACACTTGTGTGAATTAAATTCTTTGCAACAAAAGCATTATATGACTCTGTAAACATTGAAAACAAGGCCTGTGTTTCACTGCTTTGACTATTTCCACCACTAGTATGAGGTACATGCTCACTTGCCATTGAGGCAGAATCAGTGTCATCAATCAGTTGCACATTGAACCTTTGCTGGTTTCCAAGATTACTTGTGCTACCACCCACAAAAGATTTTGGAGTATCAGCATTATGCTCAATTGGTTCTTCAATAATGGGAATTTGCTGTTGATTCTTGGTGGTCAAGTTTCCCATGGGTGCAATTAATGCATTTGAAACATTGAAGCAAGGTATTTCCTCCTTAATCATCTCATTTTCTATCATCTTAATCTCTGCAGCCTGAAGGAAGCACACTACATCATCTAATTTCAAATCATTGAAGTTGTGCTTCTGAAGGATGAATTTGCAAGCAGTATACCATTCCTTTGGCATTGAATTGAGCGGCTTGGTATTCAAACCAAAGTCTGTCATGACATAATCTGTGGTTCTGAGATCACTCACTATTGCTAAGAACCTTTCAAGAATAGACTTCAACCTTTCTCCATCTTTATACTTGAACCTCTCTAACGGTTGTTTCAGTCTCTGCTTGTTGATGTTTTTGAGCTCAATGTTTCCCTCAAACATTTCAAGGATTGCGTCATACATTGCCTTTGCATTGGGATGATGTGCAACCTTGGTGAGTATCTCCCAAGACAGACCTAACTTTAACATTGCTAAAGCCTTGTCATATACTTTTCTCATTCTTTCTCTTACAGATGCGGTTGCAGCTGGATTTGCACCCTCTTCTTCAGTGCCTTGTGGACCTTCTTTGATTGACTTCCACATATCCACATCATTATAGCAAACGGCTGCTTCTAACAAGACCTTCCATTTTGTGAAATTTTCCTGTCCATACAGTCTAGGAATATTGTTAGTAGACACTTCTTGTTCTTCGTAACCAGACATTTTGAGAAATCAAAAAATAGTTTCTTTGTAAAAACAGAGTTAAAAAATAATCAGATCTGAAAACCGGTTGTTCAGATCTGATGTGTCTGATGCGATTAGATCAAGATTTATATATAAAAATTAAAGCTTTAAATGAAATAAGGAAGCGAAGACACCAAAAGATTGTATATCTGGAAGAAAAATGAAGAATAGAGCTGCTGACGTCACTTTTCAATGGAACAGTGGTCTGCATACGTCATCTTTCTTCAAATCTTCAATCAGCAACATGAAACTTTCCAAAATAGCAGCAACAAGCTCTGATACCACTTGTCAGAACCGAGCCCCGGTGCGGAAGCGTGAATAATCGGTATTAACATTGGAGCTCGGATCCGGGTTAAGATCGTAACACGTATTCACTCTTGAATGATAATAATAGACGGATGTGGAGAGTTCGTTTCGATTAACAATAATCAATAAAGTAGGATGAACAATTGTATGTAATCAAAACAAAATAGATAGATGTAGTAGTATGATTTCATTAACCGAATGATTGTCATGAATAACACTCATACATACATTCATACATACAAAGGAACGGCCACCCTGGGAGATCTCTTCCCCGGGGGCAAACTCTCCTAATACAATAATAAATCTCACAATACACACATGACCTAAACAAATGACCTAAATCATCTATTTATACTAGTCTTGTGCCTTGGTCTTCACTCCACCGCCACTTGGATAAGACCAAAGGAATAAAATATAATATAATATTTCACCCAACAAATGCTTCAATTACTCGTTATAATATCTTGTTGTCTTTCTTTAATTTCTCATTGTAAACGAGTAACGATTCGATGCGTCGGTTTAAAATATAATTCCCAACAAAAATTTGTGCTTGGGCAAAACATAAACTGTGCCCGAAGCAACAGTTAACCATTATCATTACTCGAGAACAATCTTATATGTTCATTGTATGCCCGGTACATCAAAAATTCATTTCTGCATCATTAATCAATGATTTGCCCTTGCAGAACCTACTTGAATATTCACTTTGCATTTGCTACAACAAACAATGATAATATTGCCTTTAGTACCTGTTCATTCTTGACTTGTACCTTCTTCATACCAGCTTGTACCAACGGCAACGTTTTCCAACATACCATATCCTGTTTGTGCGGCACACTTATCAAAATCAATATCGAGCAAACAAAACCCTAATTCTTTCAAATCGAAAAAGTAGTTCCGAAATCTGAATAGAATCGATGAGCAATATCCAGGTCATCTCGAACTAAATAAAAGAAATCTATCTTCAGTCTTATCCACAGCTTTTTCAGATCTGGAAATCATCAAATGAACAGAGTTGCCCCAAAACGAGCCAAATAACACTGTTACATCAGATCTGGACCATTCTGACCAAATAAAAATGAAATTGATGTTGGATCTCCAAACTAGTCATCAACCCAAACATCAATCCATATACTTTTCTCCAAATCATCAAGTAATTTCAAAACCCCCAAAAATAATTTCAACGAACTTCATCATTTAACGTCCATGGTGGATTCAAGAGCGAAATGAATCAGTTCAGCTGTTAGTCTGAACGATTCGGTAACCCCGCTATGATACCAACTGTCAGAACCGAGCCCCGGTGCGGAAGCGTGAATAATCGGTATTAACGTTGTGGAGCTCGGATCTAGGGTTAGGATCAAATCTAAATCGTATTCACTCTTGAAAGATGTTTGGACGGATGAGATGTATTGGGAGAGAGCCTGATTTGATTAACAATCAATAATAGGATGAACAATTGTAATCAAAACACAAAAGATAGAACTGGCAGTATGATTTCATTAGTCGAATGATTCTCATAAAGAAGAACCACTCATATATACATTCATACATACATACACACACAAGAAATATCAGCCGCCTCCATGAGAGCTCATCCTGGAGGAGTAGACTCTCGCAAAGGGATAAAACCCTAGATCTCTCTCAAAACACAATACAGTCACTCATACTAGACAAATAAATAAAAACATCTATTTATACTAGTCTAGCATGACTTGGTCTTCAAGCAATCCACCCTTGGTTGAGACCAAATAATATATTTTTCACCCACAAATAAATTCGATGCGTCGGTCTAAAATATAAGTTCCAACAATCTCCCCCTTAGACCGATGCCATCGAATTTCTTCCATGATCACCTCATAACTCGTTGTCTGTCGTTGAAATTCTCCCCCTCACGTTAAGCTTCTCACATTGTTCATTTCGAATTATAACTCTTATACCACTTTTGGATATAGTTGTATGGGCATATGAACGAGGCATTGAACTTCAAAGATCAACTTCAAGTAACAAGGTTACCACAAAAAAAGAAATAAACTCAATGTGATCATCAAATAATCTTCAATTCTTCAAATTTGTCTCTTCCCTTGTAAATCATCTTCAAACCATTCCCTGAATAAAGATAGCATTCAAGTCAACCATAACCCGTTCTTGACTGGTATAATGACTATTTCATAGGAGGTTAAACTCTACTAATCATCCTTTCAACATTGTTACTTGTGATGACTCTATCTTCTCATCCGTACTAGGAAATCTGAAAACTTACAAACCATGAAACATCTTTGAAAAACCTTGGATTATTGATCTTGATCAACTTTTCGTTAACTTGAGTCTTTAATTTGAAGCATGCCATTTGCAATGAAATTCAAAGATTTTTACTCCCCCAATTTCGTTGTAATTCTCTTTAATAAATATGTCTTCAAATCAAGTGTGGGTGAAGCAATCTTGACCATCCTTATCAAGATTGTAAAAATCTGAAAATAAACATATTCATATGTTGGTTGACACAAAAAGTGATTAAATCCTTAAGCTTGGTCAACACTTGTTCTTGTAAAGCTTTTGATGAAGTCGTGAAATTGGATGAGGTTTGAATTCCATAAGCTTGTTGATGATTGGAGAAAAATTACCAAAATACCTCTGAGTATATATCTTCCGTAGAGAACAGCTTGGTCAAACGGTCAACGGCACCAAAAATCTCAAAAGTTTCTTCAAAACCTTGAAATGTTTCACAAACTCTGTTTCCTAGCACACAGTGTGCTTGGGAGCACTTTACTAGCAAGTTAGTGTGCTTGGGAGCACTTTCCTAGCACAAAGTGTGCTTGGTAGCACTTTCCTAGCACAAAGTATGCCCGGAAGCACTTTCCTAGCACAAAGTGTGCCCGGAAAGCAAAACACTTGTGATTTTTCATTTTTTTGACTAGCACAAAGTGTGCTCCGAAGCACTTTCCTAGCACAAAGTGTGCCCGGAAAGCAAAACACTTGTGATTTTTTCTTTTTTTTCACTAGCACAAAGTGTGCCCGGAAGCACTTCACTAGCACAGTGTGTGCTTGGGACTTAAAGATAGTTTTTTGGAGAAGACCAAGGATATGTAAGGGGTTACTCGACACTGGAACTTGATGTGCCCGAGATAAGATGTGCCTGAGATAAAGTGTGCTAGAACCAAAAATTTGTGCTTGGGCAAAACATAAATTGTGCCCGAAGCAACACTTAACCATTATCATTACTCGAGAACAATCTTATATGTTCATTGTATGCCCGGTACATCAAAAATTCATTTATGCATCATTAATCACTGATTTTCCCTTGCAGAACCTGCTTGAATATTCACTTTGCATTTGCTACAACAAACAATGATAATATTGCCTTTAGTACCTGTTCATTCTTAACTTGTACCTTCTTCATACCAGCTTGTACTAACGGCAACGTTTTCCAACATACCATATCTTGTTTGTGCGGCACACTTATCAAATCCAATATCGAGCAAACAAAACCCTAATTCTTTCAAATCGAAAAAGTAGTTCCGAAATCTGAAAAGAATCGATGAGCAATATCCAGGTCATCTCGAACTAAATAAAAGAAATCTATCTTCAGTCTTATCCACAGCTTTTTCAGATCTGGAAATCATCAAATGAACAGAGTTGCCCCAAAACGAGCCAAATAACACTGTTACATCAGATCTGGACCATTCTGACTAAATAAACATGAAATTGATGTTGGATCTCCAAACGAGTCATCAACCCAAACATCAATCCATATACTTTTCTCCTAATCATCAAGTAATTTCAAAACCCCCAAAAATAATTTCAACGAACTTCATCATTTAACGTCCATGGTGGATTCAAGAGCGAAATGAATCAGAGCGGTTAGTCTAAACGATTCGGTAACCCCGCTCTGATACCAACTGTCGGAACCGAGCCCCGGTGCGGAAGCGTGAATAATCGGTATTAACGGTGTGGAGCTCGGATCTAGGGTTAGGATCGAATCTAACTCGTATTCACTCTTGAAAGATGTTTGGACGGATGAGATGTAGTGGGAGAGAGCTTGATTTGATTAACAATCAATAATAGGATGAACAATTGTAATCAAAACACAATAGATAGAACTGGCAGTATGATTTCATTAGTCGAATGATTCTCATAAAGAAGAACCACTCATACATACATTCATACATACATACATACACACACAAGAAACGTCAGCCGCCTCTAGCAGAGCTCATCCTGGAGGAGGAGACTCTCTCAAAGGGATAAAACCCTAGATCTCTCTCAAAACACTATACAGTCACTCATACTAGACAAATGAATAAAAACATCTATTTATACTAGTCTAGAATGACTTGGTCTTCAAGCCATCCACCCTTGGTTGTGACCAAATAATATATTTTTCACCCCCAAATTAATTCGATGCGTCGGTCTAAAATATAAGTTCCAACACATAAGAGACTGCCGTGGCGGAGCTGACGTTCCCAATTGGGTTTATTCCGCATTCTTTGAGCTAACCGAGTACTTTTGCAATCGGTGATAGTGATAGAGATTAGAGATGGGGGTTATTTTTTGTTAAAAGCCCAACATAAATTCATGCCTATGTGGTTGATCTTTGACTTATTAATTTTGACTTTTGGGATATTTTGTGCAATTGATGAGCCTTTGGAAAGAACATTGAACGTATGTACAGTAGTCTTTGTTAACTGTAGGCGGCCATGATGTAGTGGTGTTGGACGTTTGTGCGTGCTCTATCTCAATGATTGTGAAAATATGGTTATCCAAAAAGTGTTTGGATCTAGACCCGATGGTTTCTGTTACTAATGAATATAAACCCCATCTTTTTTGGGTGTTAAGGCTATGATGATGGACCTTAGCTCATCTGAGCCGAGCCACTAATTTGTTTTGCTATGTTTTTGGCTTTTTCTCTATGTTTTAGCTTTTATGATAGGTGTTCGGATCTTCACTCGATGTTTTTGCTTTGCTAATTAATACAAATCCTATTTATTTTGGGTGACAAGGCGATTTGATGGTAATGCATACATGGTTTATACATGGTGATGAAACGTGCAGTTCAAATACTAATTGCATTGTTACAAAAGCACCAAGTTGACAGGTTCATTTTAAGAAGTGTTGTGTTTTTCTTATTTTGTTGGGTAATTTAGTATTTATGTTTTTATTGGTTGTTTCATTTTTAGTTTTGTGAACCATTTAATTATTACTTTGTCATTATGTAATTGTACATGGTAATTGACTAATTGTTGGATCACAAAACAGATTGGTATAACCATCAGTTAAACATGACAAATGTTACCGCTGTGATGGTTTCTTAAGTTTTATAGGTGATGATATTGGTTGAGCCTCTCCGGATTCATATTTTTTTGTCTTCAATGTTTAATTGGGTTAAACGTATTAACCAATTGGGTTAAACGTGTTAACCAATTGGCTAAAACGTGGTAACCTGTTGGGTTCAACCAAATATTGCCTCTTTAGCTATAGGCGAGGAAACTTGGATATCATCTATTAAAGCATAAATCAGGAAGTATAGATGGTTTCTTTTTGGGCTTATCATTGACACATAAAAGAGGCAAAGATAGAAAATTTTCAATATATTTAGAAGGGTATGAGCCTATATTGTTATCTATGATTTTTTTTCTTTTGAACGGCAGAGTTATATGAAAAAGCGATGAATTCGGCTAGAAGCCGAAAAAATAAAACATTGTTCTGGTTTGACGAGCTACTTTGACCTGAAAAAAGTACATAGTAACACGGATTTATTGGATACCTAATGTATATTCTCTGGGATGTTTAGAAGTGGTGATTTCAACCCATTACTAATGAATGGGTTAGTGGGTAAAATGTGTAAAATCTTATGTTAGCTATAAGGAGACGTCAAACGGGGCAAACAGTTTGACCTTTTGGGTTTTGAAGAATATTTGGAAAGATTATGCTTGCAATTCTTGCTTATCACTAAATTAGTTGATGTTTAGTGAGTGATTTTGTGGTTTGTTTATTGAGGAAAATCACTCACCTTTGATAGAATATATATAGTCATTGCCCTGTATATTGGATTGTTTGGGCTTCTAAGTATACTAAGTTTTAACGGTTACATGCTTCATTAAATGGTTCGGGGTTGAACTCATCGATGTCATTAGAGATGTGTGGTTAAAGCAAGTGATAAGTTTGTGTTTTCGGTTTCATGACTGCACGCTCAAAAGCAAATAAGTGATAAATTTGTGTTTTTGGTTTCACGGCCCGCGCGCCGCCGCAACGCGGCGGGTCTAAATACTAGTTATATAATATTAACAGGTGTTTGGTCATCATTTTTCTTTTTTTTTTCTTTTAATTTTGTGGACTATTATCTCAATTAAGTTCATAGATCAATGTATTATATAAGCCCAAATAAATATGTTTAATAGGAAGGTTCTAAGAGCTTTTAGCATTATAAGAAAACAAAATATTTAACAAAAAGATTTGTTTGGTTAAAATAGCTTGAAACTTTTAGATTAGGAGAAAAAGTTCCATATTTAAACGTTTTTATTAGTGGCATTGGAAAGATTGGAGTAAAAATTTTATTACTTTGGTACTTGAACTTCCATCAACTTTTGTTACTTTGTATGACAGTTTTTCACACGACTTTTTAAGAGACCATAGCTTCCATCACCTTTAACCCTTATGCAAAACTAACTACTCCACGACTTTTTAAGATGCCATAACTTTTTCATACGTTACTATTTTTAAAAATTAATTACATCATAAAAACGAACATTTTATTTTCTTTAATTTATGTATGGTATTGTTATACTTTTTTAACTTTAAAAAATCAACATATTATGTGGTTACCGGTTATGAACGGCAACAAGTCGAGTCTGGCGAGCTCGGGTCACGTGTATGACCAAATGAGGGTCGAAACGAGTCGATACAAAATGGGTTAATTTTGTTCGATTCTTTTCAGTACGGGTTTGAGTCGAAATGAGTCATGTCAGAACATGTTTCATATTAGAACAATGTCGGGTCGGAACGTGATTCAGATCAAAGCAGGTTAGTTAAAAAATTATCTATTTAAAAATACTGTATATTTCAGTTTTGCTTCTTGATTTCGCCACCGGTTACACACTACTGCCTTTGCACGAATTACACGTCTACATTCGAGCCTGTGTGCACTGTCATTAGGTGAATCATGTACCGACATTGATTATATGGTTGATTTCAGGTTGCGTGCCCACCCGGCTAGTTTTGTTAAAAGCTCCAACTGCCCGTCAAACACCTAAATATATCAAAAATCTTCAGCTAACAGCTTCCCGCCACCAACCACCAACTTCCGGCCAACAGACACTAACTAGTTTTTGCCCAACATACTATCTATATCTATATAGTTATTTATTATTTCATTTAAAATATATACTAAACTACTTTGTCAAATTATTTATTTATATTTTTTTATATATTAAAATTTTAGTAACTTTTTATGGAAAAGTATGACTGTTTTTAATAGATGTGGTAACATGTATTTAATTCAACTCAACCCCCCTTCATCCTTGCTGATTCTACTTGACACGCATCTTTATCTTTGTTTTTATTTGTTGACAACTTGACATACAACATAGAAACAAACTTACATCTTAGATTCTGATAGGAATTATGATGTAGTATTAGTCTAAATATCATTTGTCTATTTTAGTAGGGGTTAAGTGCAACTTATATTTCTATAAATAGGTATTGATAGCTAATAGGGAGAGGAGTGTTGATTTATGTTTAAGATGGCATTGCCATGGCTCCCGCGTATGCAGTGAGAGAGGGCTAAGCCCGGGATTATCTTGTAATCTTCCTTTACATTTTCATTAATATAATCGTTCCTCCTTTTTATCCTTATTATCTTCTTTATATTCAATAGATAACATATCAAACCGTAACATTGGTCCGACCTGCCATTTTATTCTTTCTTCAATCATGGAAACCCTAACTCAGACCTATCGGTTGGTTGCCCATGAGCTTCAGATCCAACAATTACAGACTGATGTCACTGAAATCAAATCCAGTTTGAAGTTATTGGAGAAGGATCGGGCTGAATCGGTGGAGTTTCGAAGGATGTTTCTCGACTGGATGAAGCAACAGACTGACGTAGTCGAACCTGGACCTCAGAATTTCGATTCACCTAAATCTGCTTATGATGTCTCGACATTAACCTCTAGATCTGTCTTCAGATCCGGAAATTGACAGTGTGGTTGGTCTTTTCTCTGGTTCTCTTCTTACTTCACCATCATTATTAGCTCAATTGGAGGCTATAAGTTCCAGATCTGATGAAAAATCACTTGGCCATGGCTGTTTGTTGCCGCATAGCGTTAATGGAGTCATGTCGGAGAAGAAGCACGTCGATAGTTCGCCGGGATTGGGGTTTTCCGGCGAGGTTTTCTCCGGTATTTCCAGATCTGGTCCATATGAGAATTTGGAATGTTCCTCAAAATCTGATTTGTTTGAAACTGAGAAGGGATCTGTTTCACATGATGATTCGAGTGTGTCTATTTCACCAAATCTAGGCTCTGTTTCCTGGTCTCACCAAATCTGAAAATCGGGTCAATACTTCACAATTAGATGTATTCCAGCCTTACCCTTCACTGACCCATGATGTTTCGTTAATTTCCCTTGACGATTCCGCTGTGAATCCAACTGTTGTCTTTCCTATGGTGCCTCTTTTTACTCCAGAGCTCAGATCCGCACTTCTTTCCACATTGTCATCAACAGGAAATCCACATACACGTATCAACCACACTTCAACGAATTTTTTTCAGGTTCGGTCTACAATTATCGTACCTAATGTTCATCCAAGTCAATACCAACTTTGTAGTGAATTGTTTGTTGTCAAAACTTTTGAATGGAAACCGGGTTGGGACTCTAGTCGGATTGAAGTTGCAACGTTCAGTCTCAATTGATTGATCTATTGTTCGCGTCACCAAAGAAGGCTTCCGATTCAGAATCGAGCTCTATCACTTTAGGTGCCTCTATTGAGGCAGAATTGCCAGTGGTGAACTTTGATTATGTAACTACTTTGGTTCTTCAAGCACCTTATCTTAACCGGTGTAGTAGTGTGTTTGATCCTAATGATATGGTTTTGCTTGAATTTGGTACTTCACTTTTGGTTCATCGAGGGATATCTGCTCCTCAGTTGATTTTTAGGGATGCTGATCTTCACACACCCAACTCGTATATAAACATTATTTCAAATTTGGTTCAGGGGAATAAATGGGATATCAAGAAAGTCATGACAACCAAGGCTTCCATTCAACATTTAGCAAGTGGTGGTGAACTAATAATAACAGTTACACAAAACTATAATTTGATGGTATTTCATTCACCAAAAGTGGTGAAAAATTATTTCAAGAACCAAGACTTCATGGTGCAAAATTTTCAAACAGTCAATTCATTTTTTGCTTTTATGAGCATTGCTGGTGATTCAAACATTCTGAATGGTGATTGTGCTGGCTACTTGGTTATGGGGATTTCTCAGCATTGGACCACTCTTGCTGACTGGATTCAGTCTTTTGGATAGCTTACCTCTGTTGGAACTTTCTTTACTACAGAACCATTGTGTATTCATTGGTGGTACAAGACTTCATATCTTGTTATTGAGTTAATTGTTGGATCCTATCATATGTGGATAGTACATGGGCAGGGTCGACCACCAGAAAATGCTCTCGGGGTAGCTTCCGCTTGGTTATCAAGTCAGTTGTTCGTTCACAGTCTTGAGGACAAGACTGTTTTGAAGGTGGGAGTAATGATAGGAATTATGATGTAGTATTAGTCTAAATATCATTTGTCTTTTTTAGGAGGGGTTAAGTGAAACTTATATTTCTATAAATAGGTATTGATAGCTAATAGAAAGAGGAGAGTAGATTTATTGCCATGGCTCCCGCGTATGCGGTGAGAGAGGGCTAGGCCCAGGATTATCTTGTAATCTTCCTTACGTTTTCATTAATATAATCGTTCTTCCTTTTTATCCTTATTATCTTCTCTATATTCAATAGATAACATATCAAACCGTAACAGATTCTTAGTATGTAGACATTGACATTATATAAGAAAGACGAATGCTAAATTTGAGGTCAGAAGCATACAAGCAATAAGAGAACAATGAATTTGTACGTTAATCCGGCCAGTCCAATTCAACATGTCACTGGTTTAACGCGTTTGTTCTTTGGTAACAACAAATCTTGTTACCTGGCATTGATGCTTTAGTGGCATGAACCATGGTCGTCTAGGGACAACAAATCAGGAATAAAACACCATGGGTGCATTTGGGTTGATTCAGTTTGGTTCCGAGTACATAAACTATAGCCAATGTTTTGGTTTATACTTTCTATATTTATACCAATTACAGCCAGTTTCAGTTTAAAAATCCAATATCCAAACCAAATACGAGAGCAACAAACTTAAAAGGATCGATAATACGATTTCCGCTAAAGATTTTTCAGACATAATACATAACAATGTTAAACAGAAAACACAAAAGGTGAGTTCACTTTCCTTGTTTCACTTGATCTTGTCAACTTCTTTCTTAGCTTATACTATGTAGGTTCCTGAACGGATCGTACACGGGATGTCGCTAACAACGCAGGTGCGGAATCCCTGCGTAGGTAGATACGAGTGTAGAGTATGTAGAGATCGAACACACAAGCAATAAACCAAACACGTTATATTGATAACAAACACGTGACCCGAGGTCACTATTACAGACAATGACACGTAACACACGAAGTGAACAGCTGAAACGAAAACCCTAAACAACCAACTCTAACTGTTTCGGCTGAAACAGTATATAAACATGACAACTTCGCCATAGGCGAAGTTGTCAATAACTTCGCTGATTCAACAAGTTCGCCAGAGCGAACTTGTTGACAACTTCGCGTGTTACAAATATAAACATAATCAAAACATAATTGCATTACAGACTCGATTACAAATGCTAGACTATGAACTACTGACACACATGTACCAACAGACTCCCCCTTGGCAGCAGCTCCATATCTTGATCTTCAAATCTTGAGTCTTGTAATCTTGCATCTCTACGCATGCGCCCCTTCTCTAACACATACCGACACCACCCGTTGATATTTCCTAGCTTGATTCTTCCAAGCAGGAATGTAGAAGATCTTCTTCTCGTTGAGCACTTTCAGATCAGCCTGCGATAGATTAACAAGATGCATCGGGTCGTAAACCCGAAGTACTTCTTGTTCATCCTCATCTTCCATTACCGCCTCAGCTGTCTCACAATCCACGTACCACCATTTTAGATCTTTGAGCACGTCCTTTGGCATGAACTTCATCGGTACTTCTTTAAGGCACCGGATCGGTTTGTATTTCATGACCATCCAAGGTTTTCCATCAACTCTCAGACCTCTATCCTTGTCTTCGACAAGTTTCCCCTTTTGTGGTTTCAGTAGCTCAAACTTTTTCTCTTTAACGCACTCTTTCCGCACGATCTTCGCAATGATTCTAGCCATGTTGTCTTCACTTCTGTTTATCAATCCCAATCTGGCTAAATCTTTTACTTCACATTCTGGCAGAGTGTTTAGAGATCTCAACTTTCTCTGGAAGTACTGAATGCCATCGTATCTCTTGATCACGAAGAGCCGCAGCTGCTCGTCGTATAACCAGCAGATAATACCTTTCTTGGCTTCCGCGTATCCCTTAATATTGTAACTTTTTCAGAACATCTTAGGGACCGCCGGCTTCTTCGTCTTTACGAACCAGTGGGCACAACCCTCCTTCCATTTCGGTTGTTCCTCCCACTCAGCATCTTCCTCCGCGTTCTCATCACCCAACTCTGGTCTCTCAACCTCCGGAATCTCGTGTTCCACGGAGTCATCAACAATCTCCCCTTCCTCTAACACGTTTTCAACCGTAATCTGCTCTCCAATCCTCTCGATCTCATCAACTGGCAGCACATCATCTTCATTCATAAACTCATCATCCTCCTCATCCAACTCTTTCAACGCATCTATAACATCTTCAACATCAGCATCATCATCCACATCTACGACGTCATCACCGGCTGCACTTGTAGACTCCCCCTCAGCTGTGGAAGCCCCAAGAGCCTGAGAGGTTCTTGGCAGCTCACCACCTGCACCTTCCGGTGCATTGGGATCATCGTCATGATCTTCTCTCCGTTTCGTCCTCAACTCATCTCCCCTACAAGTCTTCTCCCCCTGAGATGCCAAGAATGCCTTGAAGGCATCTATAACTTTACCGTGTTCAACCAGGAGGGCTGCTTGTAGTCGATTGGATTCCACTAGGCCGAATTCAACAACTTCGCCCGTAGTTTCAAAATCAGCCCTTTAAGTTTGAAGAATCTTGCACTTAACATTAGAAGTTTCCAAAAAGAGTTAAACAAATATGATCAAGACCCAGTAACCAACGATAAATTAATATAACTACAAAAATAGAAAAACTTATAAAATTTTAACGAAATAAGGGATCAAATTTCAGTCTAGTCAGGGACCACTACGTTTTAGACAAGATCCCAACAGGAATCATACTAACTATGTGACTGTCACTTGGATCCGTGTTTAGCTGTATTATGACATAGAGAAACAGGTTGTAAGCATGTAAATAACTTAAATGGTTTTCATCGTTTCTGTGATACGGATTAAGGTTCAGTTAAGCTCAAAATTTTAAGTGGGCAACAACTCAGAGATAATGATGTCTTCTATCTATTCTCAAAGCGTATTTGGCTATACCCAAGTCACCCCGAATTGACTTCGACCCATAGTGCCTGATTAACTTGTATATACTCGTTGTCTGCTTCCCGTTCTCTTCTTACTCCAGAATTGAGAAGTCTTGATTGTTACTATGTCTCATAAGTACTAAAAAAATATACATGTATAATAATTTTTTTTTTTTTTTTTTTTTTTTTTTTTAAAACCAAACATTCTTATTGACTTCGGAGTACTAAACCACTGCAAGTCCCGAAACTGGATCACTGCAGTGTCTTGAAATGCTTTCTTCACGGGAATCAGAACACTCACGGGCTCGTGTATGACTGGGTAGTTGCTTTTCTGCCTATCCTTCGAAAAGATATGTATGAAGACATACAAAACTCTTAAGGAGTTTCCACGTAAATTCGAGTAGTTTAAGTTAGTATCACATACACTTTTACGCACCATAAAAATTACCATGACATACAATGACTGTTCTAAAGCCTTTTAAGCCTAATAACTTCACTAGTTAAGCACACACAATCAGTATATATATCATCTTCCAAGGTTGGATCAATTTTCTGTTAAACACAGCAAAGAACTTCTTACGAAGTATTAGACTTGAAAAGTAATTTCATTTCCCATTAAAATTTTGATTTCAATCGCCACGATCACGTCAAAGTCGTCAGGTAAACGGCAATCCTGAAGATCCAATGGATCAACTGGACCGACCACATACAAGTATGTGTCCTTCTTACTAAGAATGACCGACTAATTTTCAGCAACTGAAGAACACACGTCATAACTGCCCCGGTCATTTTCAGTCTTCCGGTTAATGGCTAACCTCATTCTCTAAGTCGAAACGAGGACCAAAACATATCCGAGGATATGTTCATCAAACTGAGGTAACCGACTAATTTTAAGCAATAATGACACAATTTTTTTTTTTTTTTTTTTTTTTTTTTTTTAAATAAACACAAAGGCATGGTTACTCGGGATTGATCATCCCGTTCAGCTCAATTAGGTTTTGAAATCTGGATTTATCAAACGCTTTTGTAAACAAGTCAGCAAAATTTTCAAGTGTATCAACTTTTTCGATCTTGATCAGTTTCTTCTCAGCACAATCCCGTATGAAGTGATGACGAATGTCAATATGCTTAGTTTTACTGTGCTTCACGGGATTGTTAATTACTGAGATGGCGGCAGTGTTATCAATCAAAATAGGAGTGAGTAAGAAATTCAGACCATAGTCGCGTAATTGTTGCTGAATCCACAAAACCTGAGAGCAGCAGTTGGATGCTGCCATGTATTCAGCTTCGCATGTTGAAATTGCAACTGATGTCTGTTTCTTGCACTGCCAGGAAACTAATCTTCCTCCAAGAAACTGACAGCCTCCTGTTGTCGACTTCCGACTCTGATTGCATCCCCCATAATCAGAATCTGTATATGCCACCAGTTCAACGTCTCCTCCCTTTGGGTACCACAACCCTAGTTTCGGCTTGCCTCTGAGATACCGCAAAATCCTCTTCACACCTTTCATGTGAGATTCCTTTGGGTTTGCCTGAAAACGAGCACAAAGACAAACAGCAAACATTATATCAGGCCTAGAAGCAGTTAAATATATTAAAGAACCTATTATCGCCCGATACAGAGTTGGGTCCACATCTGCGTCACCATCTGATTCAGCACCCAATTTGTGATTGACGCAGATTGGAGTATCATATGGAGAACTGTCCTCCATCTTGAATCTTTTCAGCACATCATGAACGTACTTCGTTTGATGAATGAACATCCCGTCCTTCTTCTGATCAACCTGCAATCCTAGAAAGAAAGTTAGTTCACCCATAGCACTCATCTCGAATCGTTTCTTCATGACAGCCTCAAAATCCTGACACATGGATACTCTTGATGCAGCAAAAATGATATCATCCACGTAGACTTGAACCAGTAGGAAGTCACATCCTTCTCTCTTCACAAACAACGTACTGTCAATCAATCCCCTTTCAAAACCATTTTCCAGCAAGTAGTCCGATAACGTTGAATACCAGGCACGAGGTGCCTGATGTAACCCATATAACGCCTTGCTCAACCTGTATACGTGATCAGGAAAGTCTGGGTCAGGAAAACCCGGAGGTTGCTCAACATACACAACCTCATCAACTTTCCCGTTTAGAAACGCGCTCTTCACATCCAACTGAAATACCTTCATCTTTTTAAATGCAGCAAACGCCAAAAACAATCGAATCGCTTCTAACCGGGCGACAGGGGCGAACACCTCATTGTAATCAATACCCTCTTGCTGATTAAAACCTTTAACAACCAGCCTCGCCTTATTTCTTACGATAATCCCCTTATCATCTCTCTTACACTTGAACACCCATTTTGTGCCTATAGCATGCACATTCTTTGGTTTTTCAACCAAAGTCCAAACTTCCATTTTCTTGAACTGAGCCAACTCTTCTTGCATGGCTTCGACCCACGAGCAGTCCTTTAAAGCCATTTGATAGTTCTTTGGTTCAATTTGGCTTATAAAGCAGGAGTACAAACATTCGTTCATTATACCCGTTTCTTTAATGCTTGTATAAACACATGTGTGCTCATTCAAGCTACTTCTGGTTTGAACACTGGAGGACATATCACCTATAATATTCTCCAATGGGTGATCTTTGTGAATTCTCGTGGTCGGAACAGCACCGACATGCAAATTATCTTCCAAATTTGAAGAGATCTCATCTATGGTTGTTTCTGGTTGAGAGTGAAAAGGATTAATAAATTCTTCTTCAGTTGAGGCCGCAGGGGTATCGATAGGGTTTGATGTGGAAGGTTGAGATTTCTCAAACATCTGATGTTGCAATAGATTCTCTTCCTCATCAAGTATCATCTTCGTCACAGCTCTTTCGTCTTCTTCAGAAATTTCCAAATCAGGTACGTTAAACGACTTAAAAAGTTTAACATAGTCGAAAAGCTCAGCAGGTCCATTGCTTGGTTTTGGCGGTTGGTAACTAGTAATGTCGGTGTACAAACCACCTCCACCTTGCAAGTCGACGTATTGAAGACCCGTCTGTTGGGAGTCCCAACAACATAACCGACTAGGATTCCCTCATCGGCTACTTCACCAAATTTCGAATTAGTCTTCAAAATCGAACAAGGAGACCCAAATGGTTCAAGACCGCACAAGTTGGGCTTTCTTCCGTGCATAAGCTCGTAACAAGTTTTTCCAAGTCTCTTAACGGTTAACACCCTATTCAGAACATAGCAGGCTGTAGCAACTGCTTCAGCCCAGAACATCACAGGAAGCTTCGAGTCTGCCAGCATAGTTCTGGCTCCTTCAATTAACGTTCGGTTCTTCCTTTCAGCCACTCCATTCTGTTGTGGAGTATACGGAGCGCTGTATTGATGTTCAATTCCCTTCTGAAGACAGAAGATTTCCATTTCAAAGTTCTTGAACTCTGTCCCATTGTCGCTTCTGATGTATTTAACTGATTTACTCATGACGTTCTCAACTTTTGTAATTAGATTCTTCACCATCTGAGTTGTCTCGTCTTTTGTTTTCAGAAAATATACCCATGAGTATCGCGAGTAGTCATCAGTTATCACCAAGCAGTAAGAAGTACCACCTAGACTTTTTACATTCACTGGACCGAAGAGATCCATATGAAGTAGTTCTAGAGTACCGGCAATAGAATTAATCTTCTTGGTGAGATGGGATTTCTTGTGTTGCTTTCCCTTCTTGCATGCTATACATTTGTCTTCAAAGTTAAAACTTTTTAAGGGAACGCCCATCACAAGCCCATTCTTGACAATGAAGTTCATCTTCCGAAGATGAATATGTCCCATTCTCCTGTGCCATAATTCTGATTCTGATTCGCTTGCTTTTGTCATTAAACAGGATTCTCCAGTGGCCATTTCAGTAGACCTCATATCCATCACATATGTATTCGTTTCACGTGGAGCTTTCATTACTATCCATTCGTCTGGTATTTGAAAACCAGGCTTCAATACGATCGCTTCATTCTTCGTGAAATGGACAGTGTAATCTTTATCACAAATCTGCGACACACTCAGCAGATTGTGCTTTAATTCCTCCACAAAGTTTACATTCTCTAGTGTCATTCTCCCATTCGACACAGTTCCTCTACCGGTAATCCTTCCTCCGCTCTCACCAGCAAAACTAACTCTTGCTCCCTGAACAGGTTTTAAGTCTTGCAACAAGTGTTTGTTGCCTGTCATGTGCCGGGAACAGCCGCTATCTACAATCCAAAGATTGTTGGCAGCCCTGTTCAACTGTTCCTGCACAATAAAACAAAGAGTTAGAATCTTGGGACCCAAGACCAATTGGTCTTGGATCGATACGTCCCGTACCCTGGCTTTCTCAAGTTAGCATCAGGATAATTTCTGTAAGTCCTGTTAGGGAATCTCCTTGCAGATTGGGTGTAATGCCTTCCAAACCTATGAGAGTTGAAAGTATTATATCTTGTGGTTTGGTTGAAAAACTGAGGTTTGTTTTTATAAAAACTTGAATTAGTTACATTTTTGCACTTTGAAAAGTTTTCATTTTTAGCAGTAACAAAATGACGCTTATCCTCAGTTGTATTTGGCCTCACACCTCTAAATCTCGGCTTCAGAGGGCAGTCTGCAACTAAATGCCCTAATTTGTTACATCTAAAGCAACACCGACTCTCCATTTTCTTGTCAAATGTTGGTTTGGATGTAGAGGCAGTGTTACCATCCGTATGTCTCACATAAGGTGGGACGTACGGATTGAGTGGAGAACTCTTTTTAGAAATTTTATTTTTATCTCCACCGTTGGGTAACCCTACTTTCTCTTTTGTCTGACCAGATTCGGACAACTTATCCGAATCCGATGAGACTGGACTCGAAACAGAAATATTCACACTAGAAACAGGCGAACTCGTTTCGCCACAGCTAACACTTGGTTCTACCCTTGTAATATTGATTGGAGTTGTCTGAGTAACCTCGAAATCAACAGATTTCTGAACACTCGGATTATAGGTATAGTTGTGGTTAAAGGGTGGTGGAACTTCGTGATATCCGATTCCTCCCCTTTTTGCAGAGGTACCTTGATCACTCACGAGGTGATCAAGGATGGCCGAGGAATTCCTGAACTGCTCAAGTTTGCGGTTCAGTTCCACCACCTTCACCTGGTGGTCAGCAATCTGTTTATCCCGATCAGCAATCAATTTAGTTTTTTCTTCTAAAACTTCATAACTAAGATCAATTATTTCAATTTTCTCAGCAAGTTTAGTTTTTAAGCTTTGAATGTCTTTTTCACATGCTTTTATTTTAACTTTATAACTGTTTTCTCTTGATTTAGTAAAATGGTGATCTTCTTTAATAGTTTTAAAATCAGCATCTAAACGGACGTACTGATCAGTTATCGTAGTGAGTTGCTCAGACAAATTCTCACAACTAGTACAAATATTCTTAGTACTTACCTCGGAGCGATTATCCTTGTCATCTGCCATGAAAGCGGTTTCTTCTTCATTAGCTTTCTCATTTCCATCAACCTTCTCACATTCTTCAACTTCAGACTCAGCCATGTTCGCTTGCTCACCAGAACCACTTGAATGCGGGTTCCAGTTGTACTCACCTGCTTCTCTGGTCAACATGGCGTTAATCTCTCTGTTAACTCCAGAGTGTTGTGTAGGCCGACCTTGTCCTCGTTCAACCCTCTCATTTCTGCATTCCTTGGCAAAGTGCCCGTACTGTTGACAATTATAGCACCTTACCTTGGATTTGTCGAACCTGGGCCTACCACCAACAAACTTTCTCCCAGTTTTGTTCATAAACCGTTTTACACGCCTCACAATCATTGCCATTTGCCATTGCAAATCCATCTTCTCCAGATCATCAGCATCGATCTGGTCGTAGTCCTCATCCAGTACAGCAGGGTCCACAATCTTCCCCTGGATGTAGTTTTCGTAGGAAGCAATAAATGATGCATAGACTGCAAACTGCTCTTCAACAGATTTTACACTCATAGGCATCTTGGAATAATTATTGCTTGAGGCATTTGCAGAAAAACCACTTGAGGATGCTTGAGGCTTTGAAGTACTTGATCCTCCAGCAACGAAACAGACATCACCGTTCAGGTTCACAGAAACGTTTCCTTCATGAGAAGAGTCAGGACCTGACTCCCCTTTCGAGTAAAAAGCAGCAGATTCAGGCCTCGAACTTGAGCCTGAGTTAACCTTTGCACCATACATACCAGGGTCTTGTATCTGATCTGTTGGTGTTTCTTTTCGAACCATATTAAGCTCATAAGTTCTGAGCTTGTTTACTGCTGTTTCCAGATCATAATTTGGAAAGTCTCTGTCTTCCCTCATAAGAACGGTGTACATTTCCCACTTCGGTGGGAGAGCATCGAGAAGCTTTTCAACAATCTCTTCTTCTCGATAGGCAATCGAATAATTGCTAAGCTCTGTCATTAGATGATAGTATCTGGTGATAATATCGTCCAGTGATTCGTTCTTCAAAAATTTGAAGACGGAGAACTGGGTCTTTAAGAGCTTGATCTTTGATGCACGGATACCCACATTCCCCTCGAATCTATTTTCAAGAGCATCCCAAAGCTCTCTCGCAGAAGTGTACTTTCTGAAAGTGTGGAGAACCTCTTGAGGAAGTGCCATTGTTATAGCTGCATGGGCCTTGCTCTCAGCCTCATACATTTTCTTTTCTTCGTCCTCCATTTTGCTGTACTTCTTAACCACGTCACGGCCTTCGTATTGCATAGTTGGAGGGATATATCCATCCTGGATGCACACCCACATTTTGGCATCCTGGTATTTAATGTATTGGATGAATCTGTCCTTCCATGCCACGAAGTCAGTTCCTTTCATCAACCTCGGGGCCTTAGTGGCTGACCCCGCTTCTACTTCCATCTTGACCAAATCGGAGATGTTAATTGACGACATCCTTGCGAAAACCTGAAAAACCTGAAAATAAAAAAAATATTAAAACAGCTCAGTAGGCGAAGTTAAGAATAACTTCGCTTGAAAGTTAACTTCGCTGAAAAGAGAACTTCGCTGGGTCTTAAATTCGCTTGACTTGGCGAAGTTAAAAATAACTTCGCTTAGAATGAGCGAACTTAGGAGGTAAGCGAACTTGGGTTGAAAGCGAAGTTGCGGATAACTTCGCTAAGGCGAACTTATGAGGTAAGCGAAGTTGTGGTTAACTTCGCTATTCCTTATATCTTCGCCGAAACCCTAATTCCAGTGACGGCATCTTCGCCTGAAGAATGGTAACTTCGCCCGAAGAACGGTAACTTCGCCCGATGAACAAGGAAACTGTTCAGATCTGATTTCGTCAATCCAGCAGTTTCCGATCAATGCAATGGCTTGAAAATGACTGTCAAGCACGAGCAAAACACAATCCCAACAAAAACACGTCCCGCGAATAGGTCAAACGAGACGTTTTCTACACCCGCGTGAAATCCCGAACCTCACAATCGAGCCGATGGCTCTGATACCAATTGTAGGTTCCTGAACGGATCGTACACGGGATGTCGCTAACAACGCAGGTGCGGAATCCCTGCGTAGGTAGATACGAGTGTAGAGTATGTAGAGATCGAACACACAAGCAATAAACCAAACACGTTATATTGATAACAAACACGTGACCCGAGGTCACTATTACAGACAATGACACGTAACACACGAAGTGAACAGCTGAAACGAAAACCCTAAACGACCAACTCTAACTGTTTCGGCTGAAACAGTATATAAACATGACAACTTCGCCATAGGCGAAGTTGTCAATAACTTCGCTGATTCAACAAGTTCGCCAGAGCGAACTTGTTGACAACTTCGCGTGTTACAAATATAAACATAATCAAAACATAATTGCATTACAGACTCGATTACAAATGCTAGACTATGAACTACTGACACACATGTACCAACATACTACCTAGAGTTCTCTACCATGGCATGGGTACAAATTTTACACGCGGTTACTGTGACAGTTCATCCTCCTTGCCCGGACCAACACTCTCCCACTGATATCAAAGCGGTAATGCATTACATATTTTTGTTAGCAGAAACGTAACTTAAAAGAGAATGAGTCTTACATAACACGATGCATCTTCTCAGTTCAACAAGATATTTGCACGATTGAGTTTTATAAATTAGTTGTCTTACATAGGTTAGTACACAACGGACGGGATTACATGTAGCAAGTTGTCAATGTAGTAGACGTCTCCAAAACAACGCACTTGGTTATCCATACGAAAGACTCTAATCGTCAAACATTTGGCAGTGACCAACCTTGCGAGCTCATCCGTAGTCTCGGTGCCATCAAGTGTTTCAGTTTTGCGCACACGTATTCCCTTGTTTAGCATCAACACAGTTTTAACCATGATGGGTCAAATAAACCAAATGCAAATAACAACAAATAAACATTGTTACAAAGAATGTTAAAATAAAAAAAAAACATTGTTATCAAGAATGTATTTGGTAATATATAGGTCAAATAAATCAAATACAAGTTGTTTAGGTGGGCCATATATATTCCTGAATGACTCGAGCATAAACATAAACATTTCTTCATGGATCAAATAAACAAGCATTTGATAAGTTCCAGTCGACTTGTTCCCCTAAAAAATTAGGCCTTTTTTTAACACTCCCAACTCATAGGTTTCACATGTGATCAGTGAGTTTGCACTTTCAGACTATTCTTGATGACAATTTAAAGTTTTTGGTTTATTTTTTAAATGTCTGGTGTCGGTTTATTTCATTAGAGATTCAACAGGATGTTGCTTCCTTTTTTCAGTTAGGTTGGGGGGTAAATTTGTGGCTGTTGCAGCTGGTGTAGCTGATACAAAGAAAGAATGACATGGCTGTTGCACTGTCATTTATACCTGAAAATATTCTGCTGCAACTTTCCACGGCGTCAGATTTTGGAAGCTGAATTTGAAGCTATTAAGATGAAGAATGCAGTCAAGAAGCTGTTGGCATTTGAAGAAAGGAACAAGCCTGTTAGCAATTTCCATGGAACCAGCTATTACTTTGGCATCAAGGCCAAAAAAAGGGACTAAAAGGGAAGTGGCCATGGCTAGAGTCATTCAGGGGGTCATGGGAGACGCGAAGAACAGGGTCAAAACCAGCAAAAGCAAATGTGAGAATCGATCATAGTGGAAGTATTTCCATTGTGACGCTCTTGGACGCTTCTCATCTTATTAACTGTCCAACAAGAAGAAGAGATGATGCAATCGACCTTGTTCAAAGGCAAGACAGTGGACCGGTCCTATTAATGACAGTCACGTTGAGAAGTTCATACTTCAGAGATACGAGTTGGAAGCAGAAGATAAGCACACATGGTTCCTCGACAATGATTCAACCAACCATATGACAGGTAGAAGTGAGTAACAAATAAACCGAACCGAACAAAAAAAACTGATGGTAAGTTTTAAGTGTTTTTCTTTGCAAACCAGAGTTCACGAGTCGGTTTTGATTAAGCATATTTCCATCCCCAACAAAATCGAAATGAGTTTGGTGTAAACTTATGGATAGGATACCACAACAGAACTGAACCAAACCAAGTTGATACAAGAGGTCCAGAGGGATACCAAAAGACCATCTCTTGGTCAGCCAATAGAATTTAAAATTTTCAACAAACTCTAATGGTGTGTCATTTTAAATTCATGTTTTAATTAAACTGTGCATGAACATATGAACAACAAAATTATTAAAACAAACCAATATCCTTTCATTTGCATAGTTCCAGTACAATTGATACTTGATAGTTCATTGCTTCATATTGTTAAGGCGTTTAGCAAGAAACAAGAAGGTATACACTGTTCAAGTTTTCTTCTTCTGTTCTATGTTCATCATTGACATGACATGATGTCAATCGATACTAATTATTAGGATTTCCATTTCCAAGAGAGAAAAGTGGTATCAAGATCACCCAATGATTGATACGCTAATGTAAACGATAAAACTGTTTTAGTTTGATGCTAGCATAGAATCAACGTAGTAGATTATCCAGAACGAATTGATAACGGAACAAAAATGATCACGCAATATTTAGGGTAAACTCACGTATTATTATAATCAAGAAACTAGCACAAAACTTGAATACAATAATCACTCTCACTCATACAATAACCCTAACATGACTGTGTATTTATAGGGTGACCCTAACTTGACCAATAAGTAATTATCAAATATAAAAGCCCAATCGCAACCCCATAAACCCATTACATCATTAATGAATTCCATAGGCCCAATAGGTCCAACCCGGTCACCTACACGTGACGGGCTTAGTGATATGGAAATTACCAACAATCACCCCTAATTTCCGACTTGAAACTAGGATATATTCAACACCGAGTAATCTTCTCATCTCGTCAAACTTGAGTTCGCAAGTTCTTTCGTAAGAATGTCATCTCGTTGTTCCTTGCCACAAATATGCTCCACCGCTAACTCCATCCGCTCCACGCATTCCCGTATATAGTGAAATCGGGACTTTATGTGCTTGCTCCGACTATCAAAAACGGGATTTTTAACCAAGGCAATTGCCGATGTGTTATCAATCTTTAACACCACTTCTTGAAATTTCTTTCTAGTCAATTCCGTTAACAATTCTCCTCATACGGCTTGTCCCGCAGCTAAGCTCGCCGCCATGTATTCCGCCTCGTATGATGAAAACGCTACAATGCGTTGCTTTTGTGAGCACCAAGAAATCGGGGCTCCCCCATAATAAAACACATGACCAGTAGTGCTTCTTCGATCAGCTCCTTTGATCCACCTAGTTTATACCTGATCCCCCCATCCAACAGTTCCTTGAATAAAGTGAAGAATTTGTTTACTTACCACCAAGTGAGACTTCTTTGGAGTTTGCATGTATCTACTAACCATGCCAACCGAAAACACCAAATCAGGTCGAGTGTTTAACAAGTAACGAAGACAGCCAACCAAATTTTGGTACTCCGTTGCATCTGCATCAACATCTTCCTCGGCTTTAGACAATTTCACATTAGGAGCCATGGGTACACTTTTAGGATAACATCCTCCATCTTAGCTTCTATCAATAACCTTCGAGCGTAAGCACTTTGATAGATTCGAATCTTATTCTCCAACTGTGAGACTTTGATTCCGAGATAGTAAGTGAGCATTCCCAAATCAGACATATCAAACTCCTGGGCATCGCAAGTTTGAACAGATTTATGTGATCGTTGTTTGAACCCGTAACGACCAAATCATCGACATACACGCCGACAATAATAATATCGGTTCCAATCAATCTCCGATAAACTGCTTGTTCTTTCGAGCACCTCCCAAATTTCAAACCCGTGAGAATACCGTCAAGCTTGGTATGTCACGGCCATGGTGCTTGCCTCAAACCGTATAAGGCCTTGGATAGCTTGTAGACCTCGTTTTCCTCCCCGGGTTTAACGAACCCATCTGGTTGAGAAACAAAGACCTCTTCTTATAGCTCCCCATGTAAAAATTCCGACTTTACATCCAAATGATGTAACTTCCATCCCTCGGTAGCTGCAATGACAATGAGCATACGGACAGTTTCAAGTCTCGCCACCGGAGCAAAGACTTCTTCAAAATCAACTCCGGGTTGTTGCACATAACCCTTTGCAACGAGTCTTGATTTATATTTATTAATCGAACCATCTTCATTTATTTTCACTATGAAAACCCACTTAAATCCGATAGTTTAGCCCCTCTCATTAACTCGGTCAACTTCCATGTGTCGTTTCGTTTAATGGATTCGATTTCCGTTTGCATAGCCTTTATCCACTCCGGTTTGGATTTTGATTCACCAAAATTCCTCGGTTCACCTTCTTATAATAAAAGAAGTTCAATGTCCTCCACTTCTCTCGCTAGTTTTGTTGCATCCCATAGGCTCGATTACAACTTTCCCAACTCCGGTATCAATAACCCCGTTCCAATCAACCCAAATTAAAACCGATGCTAGCTCCGTTCTTCATTGGGTTGACTCGAATTACACCAAACCCACGTCTTCTTCTCGTCAAAAACCACATCATGAGCTATCACAACCTTCTAGGTCTTTGGATCGAACAACCGGTAAGCTTTGGACCCGGTTTCGACTTCGATATGCACTAAAATTCTCGAACGGTCATCGAGCCTTTTCAAGTGAGTGCCCATTATCTTTGCATACGCTAGACAACCGAATACTTTTAGATGAGCAATATTCGGTTTCTTTTCTTTCAACATCTCATATGACGTTTTCTCCTTTAGGGCACGAGTAGGAATCGATTCTCGATGTGCGTTGCATGTCGGATTGCCTCATCCCATATGTAATTCGGAACACCCATTGCTTTTAACATACTCCGTGTCATATCCAATAAGGTTCGGTTCCATCTTTCAACCACCCCATTTTGTTGAGGTGTGTATGGTGCCGTTAGATGTCTTTGAATGCCTTTCATGTAAGAAAATCGGTTGAACTCATGTGAGGTAAACTCACCACCTCGGTTGGTACGAAGTGTCTTGATCTTTTTCCCAACATCACTTTCAACAAATTCCTTAAACTGCTTGAAAGCTTCAAACGCCTCATCTTTAGCCTTCAACAAATTCGTCCAAACAAATCGTGAGTAACATCGATTAAAACAAATAATTTCCTGTTACCTGCTATTGTTGGAGAGGTAATCGGTCCACGCAGATCACCATGCACAAGTTCTAAGGCTCGAGTCGCCCTAAATGCCGCTGAATTAGAAAAGGATTGCCTCGTTTGCTTCCCGACCAAACAAGATTCAAATAACTTGTTTTCATGGGTAACACCACGCATCCCTTCAACCATCTCCCTCCTAGCCATTAGCTTTATTGACTCAAAGTTCAAGTGGCCAAGCCTAGCATGCCACAACCAACTTGTTTCTTCAATTCCGCTAACTAAACTAACCGGTTTACCAATCTTTAATTGTATTCGGTATAGTCGATTATGGGAACGAGTCACCTTCATCAACAACCTACCTTACCCATCATGCATCGTAAGGTAGTTATCTTTTATATGAATATCACACCCGTGTTCCGAGGCTTGACTTCTTAGCAATATATATAATCAGGCATATAATCAGCCAATTTAATATTAATTGATTTGGTGTATAATTGGCATGTATATTTGTGTAATTGATTTGGTGTATAGTTGACATGTATATTTGTTTCCTATTCTTCAGTTGTATCATTCCCTATTTAAAGATTTATAATATGCAATAGAAATCATTCAGAACTTTACACCATAAACTCTTTTATGGTATCAGAGCAATTCTGATATCCTTCTCTTCCTCCTAATCTTACGCCGCCTTTCTTCCTTTTTTTTTCTTTTTTGTTCGGATACGTCCGACCAAGTCATCCAGATGACTAAAGAATCTGAAGAACAGCCTCCAAAGCCCCAATCCTTACATCCTGCATACTCTGTAACTAATATACAGAGTAAGATCCGTACCCTAGACGGCACCAATGTCACGTATTCTCAATGTATCCGGCTGTTTCGATTACATGTTGTTGCCTACAAGGTAATGGAGCATATTGACGGTATTGCCCCTCCAGCTTCATCATCTGCGGAACATGAGGCCTGGAAAGAAATAGACGTGCTTATCCTTCAATGGATATTCAGTACGATTTCTTTCAACCTTCTTAAACGAATCATGGACGGCAGCACTACTACGGCTTATGCTGCATGGTCCAAACTCCATAAAATCCATCTCAGCAACAAGAAGGCACGTGCTGCATCATTGGAAACCAAGTTTGTAATCTGACTTTGTCAGCGTGTTCCTACGTTGAAGACTATTGTCAGCAATTGACTGACCTTGCAAGCCAACTGGCCGATGTCGATGCCCCTGTTACCGAGTCCCACCTCGTTCTTCAATTGGTCAGGGGTCTCCCAACCGAATATAATACCACTGCTGCCCTCATTAATCGGGATGGCGTTGATTGGGATCAAGCCTTTAGTATGCTAAATGGTGAAGTCCTGAATTTAGAGACCCAAAACGGGTATCATTCTACCGTTCTAGCCGCAACCTCTGCTCAAACAACCCCTCAAACCAACCAGCCGGTTCAGCCTGTCGACAAAAACTACTCTTCCTCTTGTGGCCGGGGCCGGGGTCGTGGGTCCTGGAACCGCCGAGGTGGCAGAGGACGCGGCAGCAGCAACCGACAGCCGTTTTCTCCCTGGTACGGACAACATCAGCAGCATTCTGGATACTCTCAACAGCCCGGGTTCCCTAACTGGGACTGGTGGACACCTCCACCATGCCCCTATCCGACCCAGCAGCAACGGCGGCCCAACAACAGTCCACTTCAGCAGCCGGTAGCCCAATCTCAGGCCCATTTTTCTGGGTTTCCACAACAGCAGTTCAGCGGGTCAAGTCCCTCACCACAGGGCATATACAATGCACTGAGCCCTTCGGATCTCAGCGTTGCTTTCAACAACATGCAGATGAATCAACCGTCTTCCTCTTAGGCTTCAGACCTCATGGATACAAGGGCAGAATCTCATGTAACTCATGAGAAAGGTAAGATACTAATCCCACATTCTACTCCTGTATGTAGTAACTTATTGGTGGGCAATGACAATTTTTTACCAATACACGGATCGGGCACGGGTTTTCAACACCTACCAAACCGAACCTATGTCCTACCCGATGTCCTTTATAGCCCACAAGTTATTAAAAATCTTATTTCTATTAGACGTTTTACTCGTGATAATCAAGTTTCTGTTGAGTTTGACCCATTTGGTTTTTCTTTGAAGGATCTCAAACTAGGAGGCTGCTGTCTCGTCACAACAGCACCGGAGACCTTAATCCTTTCACTCAGCCGCAACTACCTCCTCAAGCCACTTTTCTTTCTACCACCGGTCTCCCCTGGCATGATCGTCTAGGTCACCCATGGGCTCAAGTTTTAGAACATTTAAGTCGTACTTTCAATTTTCAATGTAATAAGAGTAAAAACTCACATGTTTGCAATTCTTGCCAAATTTCAAATAGTAAACGCTTGCCCTTTCATGCTTCTAATACTTTTACATTTGCACCCTTTGATATAATCCATTGCAACTTATGGACATCTCCTATCACGAGTAAATCAGGATACAAATATTATATTGTTCTCATTGATAATTTCTCACACTTCGTGTGGGTGTATCCTCTTAAGTATAAGTCAGACACGTTTCCCACTTTTGCCAAACTTCACCATTTAATTGAAACTCAAATTCACCGAAAAATTAAAACTTTTCAATTCGACCTAGGGGGTGAATTTGACAATTCAGCCTTTAAAGCCTTCGTAGACCAACACGGACTGCTGTTTCGATTTTCTTGCCCCCAAACCTCCAGCCAAAACGGTCGGGCAGAACGAATGATTCGTCGCCTAAACGACATCATCCGTGCTCTGCTCATACACGCAAATCTGCCTCCCTTCTTTTGGGTGGAAGCGTTACACATGGTCGTCTATCTGCACAACATTTTACCCACCAAACGTCTCAATTTTATACTCCCACCTTTGCCCTCTACCTACGACATCCCGAGTACGAACACCTACGGGTGTTCGGGTGTGCTTGTTACCCAAACACCTCTGCTACTCAACCCCATAAATTATATGCCCGTTCCGTCCTGTGCATTTTTCTCGGGTATCCACCCGATTTTCGTGGGTATAGATGTTTGGACTCTACAACGGGTAGAGTACACATCTCTCGCCATGTAACCTTTGACGAGAATGTGTTCCCTTATACCATTCCTCAAAACCCAGTCGCCTACAACTTTTTGGAGGATGCCATTCCTCCAGGTTTTACTTTTCAACAACCGATCCCCAAGCCTTCCATTATAACTCCATATCGCTACACTTACAGCCGTCGTCCCAGACCACCCGTATCCCAAACTCAGCCATCTCACCACACACAACAAACAAACGGCCCAAACCCAGCTGCTCACACAACTACCGGCCCTACTCCAGCAGCCCGTTCGACCATCCCAGGTCATGGCCCAAACCCATCTGCCCACCCTAGATCAACCAACCCACCTGCTCCCCCAGCCAACTCCCATCCCATGACCACACGTTCCAAATCTCGATCCACTACCCAATCGGCATTTTCAGCCACCACCATCTCACCCATCCCTAATACTTATGCCAAGGCCCTATTTGATCTTAATTGGTTAAATGCTATGCAAACCGAATTTATTGCTTTACAGGACAATGAAACGTGGGAACTCGTTCCTCGACCTACGGAATGCCCGGTAATTAGATGTATGTGGCTTTTCCATCATAAGTTTAAGGCCGATGGATCACTTGAACGTTATAAGGCCAGGTTGGTTGTTAATGGCAATTCACAGACAGTGGGCATTGACTGCGAGGACACCTTCAGTCCGGTTGTCAAACCGGCTACCATTCGGACAGTTCTATCACTCGCAGTCTCACGGTCATGGCCTATCCACCAGTTGGACGTCAAGAATGCATTCTTACATGGGAAGCTAAATGAAACCGTTTTCATGCATCAACCTCCAGGTTTCTATGATCGAAGGGCAACGAACTTTGTATGTCATCTTAAAAAGTTTCTTTATGGGCTTAAGCAAGCACCACGGTTCACCCGCTTTGCTAGCTATATTACCTCTCATGGGTTTCGTAGCAGTGCCTGCGACAATTCGTTATTTATTTATAATCAGAATTCATCTAACACTGCTTATTTGTTATTATACGTAGACGACATAATTCTCACTGCGTCTAATAACACACTTTTGCGTGATATTATTGCTACTTTGTCACGAGAGTTTGCTATGACTGATTTGGGCCGCTTACATAACTTCTTGGGTATCAAAGTCTCCCAACAGTCCCATGGTATTTTTCTTTCACAGGCTCAATATGCAAAGGATATAATTGCTCGGGCCTCAATGTCGTCATGTAAGCCTTGCCTGACTCCCGTTGACCTCTCGACCAAACTAAGCGGTGCCGATGGCCCATTATTCTCGGATCCTACTTTATATCGAAGCCTCGTCGGGGCTTTGCGGTATCGCACATTTACGAGACCCGACATATCATATTCTGTTCAGCAGGTTTGCTTGTTTATGCATGAGCCTCGAGGTTCACACTTTACTTTCATGAAGAGGATCATCCGTTACATTCAAGGGACGATTGATTATGGTATACGAATCATTAAATCAGCATCTCATTCATTGGTGGCCTATTATGATGCTGACTGGGGTGGTTGCCTAGACTCTCGTCGATCGACTTCAGGATATTGTGTTTTCTTAGGTGATAATCTGCTTTCCTGGTCCTCCAAACGGCAGCCCACTGTTTCACGATCCAGCGCTGAAGCCGAATACAGGGGTGTTGCAAATGCGGTAGCTGAAGCCACATGGATACGCAATTTACTTCTTGAGCTGCACACCCCTCTCACACATGCCTCCTTTGTGTACTGTGACAACATCTCAGCAGTGTATCTTTCCGACAATCCAGTTCAACATCAAAGGACGAAACACATCGAGATTGACATACATTTTGTGCGTGATAAAGTTCGTGTAGGTCACATTCGCGTTCTTCATGTCCCTTCCTCATTGCAAGATGCGGATATTTTCATCAAGGGGCTCCCACGGCAGCTGTTCCAGTCATTTCGCTTCAGCTTGAGCATCTGTCCACCGCCCGCTCTAACTGAGGGGGTACCTTAGCAATACATATAATCAGGCGTATAATCAGCCAATTTAATATTAATTGATTTGGTGTATAATTGGCATGTATATTTGTGTAATTGATTTGGTGTATAGTTGGCATGTATATTTGTTTCCTATTCTTCAGTTGTATCATTCCCTATTTAAAGGGTTATAATATTCAATAGAAATCATTCAGAACTTTACACCATAAACTCTTTTATGACTGAGATTGACAATATTGCTTCGAAGACTCGGTATAAAATAAACATCCGTAAGCAAACGATGTTCACCACTTTTAGCCTCAAATAAAATCGACCCTTTACCACTTATATCAACATAAGATTCATCCACAAACTTAACATTTCCCGTGACACAATTGTTAAGTTCAGAAAAGAAAGACTTGCTACCAGTCATGTGATTACTTGCGCCGTTGTCCAAGTACCATTCATTACCATCTTTGGACTCGTATTATCGGGGTATAACCTTCTTTTCATTCAAAAACACTGTTTAATGAACACACTTCATCATAAACAAAGCAGGATCCCTTGTCTCGGATGCTTAAGCTAGGTTTGCTTCACCTTTAACTTTCTGTTTTCGGTTGGGACACTTATGGAGAAAGTGTCCAAAGTCATCACATCGATAACATTGAACCTTTGAGAAGTTTCGGGTTTTGCCCTTATGCTCACGGTTTTCCCGGTTCATGGCGTTTTCTTGATGACCGTGGTTTTTACCCGACCCGCGACCACCTTGTCCTCATCCTCCTCCACGTTCACGACCTCAACGAGTGGACTCACGATCACTTACCGGATACTTGAGGATTCAGACCTTTGAAACATAAGCTTACCTTAGGTTTCAGAATGCATAACTTCTTCCCGAATTCGCTCCTCGTATGCTTTTAAACGTCCCACCACGTCTTCAAACCCAACAGTTTTGAGATCCAAAGTTTGTTCAAGAAATGCAACAATTTGAATAAACTTACTTCGGGTTAGACTTCAAAGGAACTTCTTGACCATCTTAATTTCCTCGATCATCTCTCCTAAACTTGCCGCCTTCGACTCTGTACACGAGAGTTTCGCCCAAACTCTTCAGTGGTCTCCGTCTCTTTCATCCTCATACCATCAAACTCGTTCATGAGAGTTTGCAATATTGCCTTTTTAACCCGATCAGCCCCCAGATTACGCATCTTAATCGCGTTCCAAATCTCATTGGCCGACTCAAGATTACCCACTCGCAAGATTGTCGCTTCCGGGATCGACAGATAAATCAAAGCAATCACGATGTTGTTTATCATCATCGGTTTCACCCGGATCAATGGTATCCCAACCCTTATGCACATTCAAGAGTACCTTCATTCGAATAGCCCATACCGTGTAATTGGTAGAGGTAAGCATAGGACTTTGGAATGCATTCGGGTTCCCACTCCAGCTTACACCGCTTGTATTCACTGTTTCTTTCTCCCATCGTTCTTCAAATTGTTGCCTGAATCAAATCCACAAAAAGACAAAACTTGTTTGACTTATTCGAGAATTGATCCCGTTAGAAAAAATTAATAGCTGCTCTACTAAATCGATGGCTTGCACATCAACTGTTGAAAATTGTAATTAATTTGAAAACTAATAGCTGCTCAACTAATTCGATGGCTTGCACATCAACTGTTGAAAATTATAATTAATTTGAAAAGATACTTTACAACATAGATGAGGGTCTGAAGTTTTGAAAAGTAATATTAATTCAATATTGAGAAAGTATACACCTTTTAATTGGTGTATAATGGCAATTACGATATCCAGACGTTCTCCATGAATAATAATGTTTTCTTTTTTTTTTCTTTTAACTGTCGATCACGTAATCAGCGCCTCGTTGACATATGATCACCATCTTCAATTACGCCGATCCGGTCACAACTTTGATCAAACACGCTTTATCACAGGAAAAAGTGCTTAACCGCTGTAATACCAATTCAAGAATGAATTGATAACGAAAACACAAACGGGCACACAATATTTAAGGTAAACTCACTTATTATTATAATCAAGAAACTAACACAAAACTTGAATACAATAATCCCTCTCACTCATACAATAACCCTAACATGGCTATATATTTATAGGGTAACCCTAACTTGGCCAACAAGTAATTACCAAATATAAAAGCCCAATTGCAACCCCATAAACTCATTACATCATTAATGAATTCCTTAGGCCTAATAGGTCCAACCCGGTCACCTACACGTGACGAGCTTAGTAATATGGAAATTACCAATAGATTATGCTAACCGGTAACTTTTTGTTCCACGAACTAATTAAAATGACTAGTTTCATGCTACCAACCAAATGGGAAGTTCAACTATTTGTTTTTGGTGTTCTCACTTATGGTTTTCTAAACTGTAAGTCGTCGGTCCTGATGCCTTACTTTGGTGTTGGATTTACTCATAAAAACCGTTCTAAATATCAAAGTTAATTAAAATTTTTTGTGGAATAATAAACTTCAAGCATATATTACAAAATCATTTAAATCTTTCCCAAAATAAACATCTTTGTATTCAAACATAGTAATAAAAAGTCATATTTAAACATCATAATGTTCTTCTAGAGATGCCTGCCTCTTCAGTCCAATGTCATGTGTCTTCGCTCAAGCTAACTGCCTTAACCTATTAACCTGCGTGCATACTAAAAGTCAGCTACATTGAGTGAGTTCTAGTTAATCAGGCAACATACAATACGTTCATATATTACATACTTAACATGCTTTACTTTCTTTAATACATACATAAGTATATATCTTCATTCTTACTTTCATACTTCCTTTCATACTTTATTTCTTTCATACGTTCATATTTTATCTTACTTTACATACATACTTATACGTTTTAAAGAGAATTTAGCCCTATAACCTCACAGATATTATTAGGGTCTGCCACCCTCCTTCACAGATATTATTAGTGTCTCCCACCCTCATTCACATATATTATTAAGGTCTGCCACCCTTTACTGTCAATTCATATATACCTTCCTTTTCTTTTATATTTATATACTTTCATACATACTCTTAATCTTTTCTAAATCATTCACACATCATTCATATTCATTTATATATCATACATACATCATTCATAAGCATTCACACATATCATACACTTACCACTTAAGGTAAGTGTATTAACTAATCACATTGAGTATGCACACAGCCCTGAAAACATAACAAGGAAATGGGGCTAGAAACTCACCTGGATCTTGATTCTTTCTGAGTTTTTAGTAATTCCTTTCTTTAACTATCTCTATCCATATCATATTTCTAGTTCAATAAACCCTCAACAAACAGGGTCCAGGGGCAGCAGGGTTCTAGGGGCGGCAGCCCCTAGCGGGGTCCAAGGGGCATAGCCTATTCTAATCGAATTCTCAGTCTATTCGAATGATCAGATTTTATTCGAATGGTCATATCCTATTCGAATGGACTTCTATTCGAATGATCAGATTCTATTTGAATGGTCAGATTCTTTTTGAATGGACTTCTATTAGAATGGTTAGATCCTATTCGAATGGACTTCTATTCGAATGATCCGATTCTCTTAGAATAAACTTCTATTCGAATGGTCAGTTTCCATTCGAATGGTTAGATTCTATTCGATTGGACTTCTATCCGAATGCTCAGATTCTATTCGAATGGACTTCTATTAGAATAGCCAGATTCTATTTGAATGGACTTCTATTCGAATGGTCAGATTCTATTCGAATGGACTGCTATTCGAATAGTTCCTTTCTATTCAAATGGTCATTCGATTCGAACACTTCTCCACATTTAGTTCGATTACTTGCTAAACCAGAGGTTTCCTTTATAACTTGGATCATACGCTTTCCATCCTTTCTACTTTATATTCGAATGCTTCTCATTCTAAAACTTCTCACTCCAAAATCTTCCATTCGAATACACTTCTATTCGAATACTTCCACTGTAGCTTTTTAATATCATTATTACCACATATATTGACATCCATTCTCATATTTCAGTATTATATCACTTTTTAAACGTTTTCCTTTTCTATCCTAGACCAAGATCAAGCTTACTAATCAATAAAGTTTAAACCTTTATTGATTTCAAACCCGTTTAAGCTAAATCTAGGGTTTTTACATGAACCGTACGTACTAACAAGTTCATTAAGTCCCCTTTTAACATCAAGTTTGCATTTTTATAGTATAACAATACCCGATTTGCCTTAGTACCAAGTCTTAGGGTAAACCGTTCTTAAAAACACAACCTTTATACGTAAAGCACGTACCTTTTGACATGTTATAGGCTACGGGTTAGCTTCAACTTACACTACGGACTTGTTCTTGCTTGCTAAGCTAAATATCTGTTAATATCTAAGCTTAGTTCTTGGATATTAGATCTCGGTCGTATGATTTGAGAGGGTTTGTGTGTGTTTTTGAGTGTGTAAGGAGGCTAGTGGATTAGAATGAGAGATTTAGGATTTTAGGGAGGTTTAAGGAGTATTTATACTCTCTTAAGCCCATGGACCTAAGGCCCATCTTCATCCTGTATCCCATCTTTCATTAATCAAGCCCAAACTTTATTATTTTATTTAACCTAATTTAATAATAACACACTTTTAAATAAACACAATCTCCTTTTATTTATTATTATCAAAAGTAGGATGTTACAAGTCTTTGCTCCTTAGAGAGGTTTCGTCCCTGAAACCTAACTATTACTTAAACAAATCCGGGTTAAACTTACGCATCTCTTCTTCAACTTACCAAGTGGCATCCGATCCTTTACGATGCTTCCATATCACTTTCACCAACGGGATAACTTTATGACGGAGTTTCTTTTCCTTGCGGTCTACGAACTCAACTGGTTCTTTGATATTGTTTAACTTGTAAGACCCTGAAATACGGGTGTCTTACAGTGGTAATCATTCCAAACAGATTCAAATATAAAGGTTAAACCGGTTTCATATAACTCAAAAAGTCAATACATAGTATTCTTGCAGCAGAAAATTTATAAAACATCCAAATATTATCCATAAGAATTAAAAATGTAAATTATTTTTTCTTAAATAATAACACGATAAGGAGCATCGACTAGAACTGCCTCGGGACCTCGGGTAGTCTTGAGCACCTCTAAGCAGTAATCCCATCCACGCTCAACCTGCAAGACATTCTAACATACACGCAAAGTTAGCTTGAGCTGAGTGAGTTCATGTTTTTATCATCAAAATATTTTAAAGACCAACCAAGGTATTAACATTCGTCTTCATAAAAATAAAAATATATAAATAACATCCTTAAATAAATAAACAAACTTTCTTCAGTCAAGCACGTAACACAGGCCACATCCTTGCAAGTCGATTAAGATATCATCAACCAAACTAGCCCCTATAACCGATTTTACCACATTAATTCACAATTAACAGATTTTACGAGCTCTTTCAAAACGATTAAGGTATCATTAATCAAACCAGCCCCTATAAACAAAAAAAAAATAATTTTCACACTGTTCATATACTAACACGAGACCCATAAAACTGATTGGGTTGACCATTTCTCCAAATAATACCCGAAAGACAACATTTAGCGATTTCAACAATCAAAAACCCTAGAAATCGGTTTTTATCAACTGACCTATCAAAATAACTCCAATGGACATGAAATGTTAGTATGATATACTAGCCGTACCTGGGGATCTTTTGACACCAAAAACTACAAATTTTGACCTCGGGAAGGGTGCCAAATGAAATTAATCCGATTATGTCCCTTGTTCAAGAAACGACTTAATAGACCATCTTAACGACCAAGATAATGGAATTTAAGATCATGAGAGTGTAGTAGACACCTTGAAAGGCCTCCAGCAGCTTGGAATTGAATTAACATGATCAAAAACAAAGGGTTTGGGGCCAAATAAACTTGCGGCCAGAATGGGTTAAGGGAGGGGGAAACTAGGTTATTATTTTCAAATGTTACACATTTGGTCCTTGCACTTTGTAATCTCCTCCTCCATGTTCCTAAACTAAAATATAACGCCCCTAAGACATGCCATGGGTCCCCGATCCCTCACACAAAACCCGGATGACTAATTTACAAACTGTACACTCGTGTCTTTCGGTTTACGAGAATTTTTGGGATGTTACAAGTCTACCCCCTTACAATGGGATTCGTCCCCGAATCCTAGTACACCAGAAACGGTATGGTACACATCCTCTTCACATTCCTTGAACTCCCCAGTTTCCTCGAAACACTCACTAACATCGAATGCCTTGACCTTCAGCTCCTTTATACAATGCAGGATTACCACTTCAAACCGATTACCATTAATGCCAGGGCAAAAAAATCAATCCTCCATTCATAAGAGATGTCTGCTATCGTCCCTACTGAAAGGTAAGTAATCATCTTTGTAGTCCATAACTCTACAAATATCGACTGATGAAACCTTTAACATACCTCTTAATTCCATCATTCTCGGGGGCAATGAAGTTAAGACACCAACGGCCACATGAGTAAACTTTAATCCGGCATTCCCTATGAGACAAATCACCCGCCTCCAACGATAAGAACTCCCCCACCATCTTGTCCATTTCATTTGTGGTATGAGATTGCTCAATAACCAATTTCCTCATTTTCTCCCAAGTCAAACTCTTAACATCCATAATTCCTACAGTTCAAACCAGCTTATTCCACCAACACAATGCTTCCGAACGAAAAGACGTTGTTGCATACCTCACCCTATCATTCTCCTAACAACTACTAATATCCTCTAAACCATTTCCATTTAGTGTTTCCACGGATAAGATGACCAAGGCACCTTGTGGACCCTAAAAGAAAGGTCATGTCCTTTAAAATCAACATAGGGGTTTGCAAAGCATCAACCTAGCCAACCTAACCTTTATCATCAACATGACCAAATAAAATCACCCAAGGTTCATCCCGAGTCCTCCTCACTCTCTGGCCTCCTTCGTTATCCTTTTACCCTTACCCTTATCAGAACATTCGACACCTTCGCAGCCTCAACAAACAATTCAGGCATTATAATACGCACAACCTGATAACCCTCATCCACAACGGCTTACGCAAAAAGAACTTATTCATTAGGATTATCATTAACTAACACAGGTGAATCCTCCCTAAAATTCTAGTACGTTATGGTTAACCACCACCACGGCTCCCGATATGACCTCCTCTAACTAACTCTTATTAGCCATGCCTTAATCCTACGAAGATAGAATTCTCACATAACTAGTCACACGTCGTATTAAGCACATGGAAAGTAAAGGTAAACTGCTAATAACGTTGATCAAGTGTTGTTAATCGTTTACTTTACCTGCCCGTTCTAAATACTCTTTGTTTGTGACTACATTAATATTCTATCAAGCACATTGACAATTTAAGAAAGAAAACATCTTAACAAACATTAAAATTTATCGGTTACCTCTTGGAGTGCAGCTACCCGCGGTTGGTAATTCTAGTCCCGTTCGTAACTGTTCGAGTCCAAGCACCGAAAGATGCCCGGGTCTCTCAAACTTTGGCTCTGATACCAACTTGTAAGACCCCGAAATCCGGTTGTCCTATAGTTGGTAATCATTCCAAACAGATTCAAATATAAAGGTAAAACCGGTTTCATATAATTCAAAAATTCAATACAGAGTATTCTTGCAGCGGAAAATTTACAAAACATCCAAATATTATCCTTAAGACATAAAAATGTAAATTAAATTTTTCTTAAATAATAACACGATAAGGAGCATCGACTAGAACTGCCTCGGGACCTCAGGTAGTCTTGAGCACCTCCAAGCAGTAATCCCATCCACATTCAACCTGCAAGACATTCTAACATACACGCAAAGTCGGCTTGAGATGAGTGACTTCATGTTTTTATCATCAAAATATTTTAAAGACCAACCAAGGTATTAACATTCGTCTTCATAAAAACACAAATACATAAATAACCTCGTTAAATAAATAAAAAAAACTTTCTTCAGTCAAGCACGTAACACAGGCCACATCCTCTTAAGTCCAGAACACAAAGTTAAGAACCCGAATAAACTTCACTCCAAGGACAGATAAACTGTTAGGGGATTTTTGACATCCGTTCACTCCAAGGACAGTCTTCCTATCCCGGAACTCTTCACCTTAACCCCCAACCGGGAAATTAAGGAAATTATACATCGCTTCGACCCGATCACGGCTTAACAAAAACATACACGTGGTGGCCACACACACACATACGCATAAACACAATCATAAATTATAAAACCTTCCAAGCATAGATAGTAAAAGTGACATAAACTATGCAATATCATTCAAATGCTTCAAAAGGGTAAAATCGTCATAAAACGTGTATGCTAGCCCAAAACGTAAAACATTTAGAAAGAGGCATCATGAAACTCACCTGATATGAATCACATAAACATCACGACTGGATCCTCTAGCTAATCACTCACAAATCACAAGCCTGCCAAGTTAAAGCACACAAGAGTCACTAACTAGACCGACACGACTGAGTCACTAAGCGAGACGCCCTAATGGGATTGGATTGACCCATAGCTACAACCAGCATTCATATTCATCTACATCAGCCCCCCGGAGTCCTTCAATTCCCCAAAACTCCTTTTACAATAAATCATCACCAATGGTTCCCCAAACTATATCCGTCCGACGTTAATTACGTCGAATTCGTGTGTTAACGAACCGATTAACCAACCACCAACCAAACCAGCCCCATTTTGGCAATATATGACCTTATTACAGCCTATTTATCAATATTTAACCACCCAAGATGGTGGTGTTTGAAATTTCATCATTTACCACACTAATTTACAATTAACCGATTTTATGCGCTCTTTCAAAACGATTTAGGTATCATCAACCAAACCAGCCCCTATAACCAAAAAAATAATCTTCCCACTGTTCATATAGTAACACGAGACCCCTCAAACTGATCGGGTTAACCATTCCTCCAAATAATACCCAAAAGACAACAATAACGATTTCAACAATCAAGAACCCTAGAAATCGGTTTTTATCAATTGACCTATCAAAACAACTCCAATGGCCATGAAATTTTAGTATGATATACTAGACACACCTGGGGATCCTTTGACACCAAAACTCGAACTTTTGACCACAGGAAGCATGCCAAATGAAATTAATCATATTCTGTACCTCGTTCAAGAAACGACTTAATTGACCATCTTAACGACTGAGATAATGGAATTTAAGATCAAGAGAGTGTAGTAGACACCTTGAAGGACCTCCAGTAGCTTGGAATTGAATTAACATGATAAAAAACGAAGGGTTTGGGGCCAAAGAAACTTGCAGCCAAAATGGATTAAAGGGGGGGGGAACTAGGTTATTATCTTCAAATGTTACACCTTTGGTCCTTGCACTTTGTAATATCCTCTTCCTTGTCCCCAAACTGAAACATAACAACTCTTATACATGCCATGGGTCTCCGAGCTGTCACGCGAAACCCGATAAATTAATTTATAAACTGTACACTCATGTCTTTCGGTTTACGAGAATTTCTGGGATGTTACATAACTGTTCATCAACCTCAATGTCTACTAATGGCACATGAGACGTGTCATCAGCTAGATATTTTCTCAAATGAGAAACATGGAAGGTAGAGTGAATTCCTTCTAATTATTCAGGCAAATTTAACTTGTAAGCCACTTCACCCACACGATCTACAATCTTAAACGGTCCAATGTACCTTGGACTCAACTTCACTCTCTTCCTGAAACGAATAATTCCCTTCCAAGGCGAGACCTTGAGCATCTTCACCAATGCTAAACTCAATAGGTCGTCCTTGTTTTGTGAGATTATGCGAAAACCTACGATGGCCGATGAGCATTCCAATTTCGATTTCAAATTTTATTTCATGCAATTTTAGTTCTTTACTCGTTTTTTAAAAGATTTATATAGATTGATTCCGATGTTTCTTTTAGTTGTTAATACGAATTTCATATTTACATCCCATGTCACGCAATTCCTTCACGTTTAATAGCATGTCTTCTTGTTTTCCTCAACATCGCCATCGAAACTCAACCCGCAAAATGACAACCCAGATTACCACATTATTGACCACCATGATCCCGACTATGATAACCCAAAATCCATCAACGGTAAATTTAAAACTATGCTTGAACCAATCAAAACCCAACACAACTCCTAGACACTCAAACTTACTCCAACGAAAGCCTTACACGGGACACACCTTTTGTGTAACATATGTAAATCCAACCACTCTGTTACCATACCATGCCGAAATGCTCCAAATTGTCATAGTTTCAGCCACCACCTCTTGCCAATAACCCATGCATACTCAAAACCACCTATTTATTCCTAAGATCTGTTACCCAACCATTTATCAACCATATGCCATACTATATGCTCGTGTTTCAAGCCTGCTACCATTGTAGTGACCCAAACCCACCCACTATGCTTAGAAATGCCAAACTTGTTTCCTCCATGCAATACCTTAAACGCATTCTCTGACTGCTTGAAGCTCACTCGTAGCCTTGCACCAATACTTAGTACCTTCATACTCGTCAAGCATACCTATTTTTTTAAAACCATGCATGTTTCTCCGCGCTCTTTTTTTTTATGAACACCTTACACCTATAATTTCAAATCCTCAATTATATTAAAATAGCTAATTAACAAGTATTTAATCAAACTGATTTTTCTAAAAAAAGACTTTAAATTAAATCGTATGATTTATTATTATCCTTGCTATTATTATTATTATTACTATTGTTATCATTACTATTGTTGTTATTATTATTATTATTATTATTATTATTATTATTATTATTATTATTATCATTACCCCTATTATTATTATTATTCAATGAAATCTTGAAATAAAAAAAAATAGAATATTTTACTACAAACAAGTCTTAAACCCTTTGAGGTTATTTTTCAATAAGTCATTTTATTTTGTAACCCTTTATCCTCTAAAACCCTTTTTACAATTAAATTTTATAAAGTTTCACAAACCTTGGCGCTAGCTAAGAATTGTTTTCAAAAAAATTATTATTAAAAAAACATCACGTTTTTGCGATCGATTTTCACAAACTTAAATGAATCTCAAAAGTCGTTTTTCTCCCCCCCCCCCTCGTCAACGCCAACGAGTTTCAGTTAAGAAATCTTGGCACCGTCCTTACCATAGTCGTCATACCTAAAACCCACCCTTGAGAAAACAAGCATCGCGAGTTTCGTTTTGTTTTTTTTCTTTCTTCTTCCTGAATAAATTTTTTTGTATATATTATTCTATTTGGACATAAACAAAATAATTTTATGTATCTATTTTTTCGAGGGTTATTTATGAAGTTTATAGCTGAGTTTGGCTGTTTGTTGATTGTTGAGCTATTTTCATTTATCATTCATAGTTGCATTATTGAATTGGTTTACTTTCGTTATCTCAATATCGCGGTCCATGACCGATTTCCCATAAACGTGATAGTTTAGTGGAAGTTGGGACTATGAACATGTTTACGTATATAGCTATCTATTAGAAGTCATGTGTACATGTTGAGTTTATAATTACTTTTAGACGAATCGTTTTGGATATTTGTTTGGTTTTCTTTCCGTTAAATGTTATTCAAATCATTTTGTTATTCTTGATCTCAATGTTTCATCAATTTGAGACCAATGTATTACTTTGATCTCAAAGTTTCAATTATTCACTTTGTTAATCTAAATGATTGCCTTTATTCACATTTTATTGGAAAATCTTATTTGTCAAACGCGTCATTCTTGACCCAATAACTTAACCTACTTTGATATTCTGATATTAAAGTTTTGTTTACCTATTTTATTCTTGAATCCAATGATATCGACTTACGTAGCTCAATGTTACGCCTATTCACCCTTTTGTTCTCTACTTATATTTTTGGTCTAATTATTGGGATGTTCTTGATGTTTTCATTCATTAATCTTAATAAGATATGTTACTCTAGAATCTTGCTTATTTTGTTGTAAAGTTCAATAACATTATTTTTTTACTTAAACTTCAATGGTCTATTTATTTTGACCTAACATGTTTGCGTTATCTTTGACCTAAAGGGTTTGATCATATAATTTTGATTCTTATAATTCATTTTCAAGTTTTAATATAGAAAATTTTTTATCTATTGTTTATATCTTAAAAACACAGAATAGGGCATATTATGTAGACCATTCGACGATAAAGGTAATTATGGGTGGACACGTAATTATCCAAGTCCTCACATGGAAAACATAATAAGTATGATGATGTGCAATAACCCGAAACTTGTAATTATTTTCTAAAAATGGGAAAAATGCAGTATGATAAGGACAAGGTGGATTCACCGCTGATACATCCTATATATAAGTGTCCTTGTTATATTTCCCATTTGTGACATCTTTCGGGCCATTCAAATATCGACGTTATTCCTTTTATTTAAATATGTATGTATAAAAATGTTAAAACTTTTAACAACTCCATTGTCACAGCCCCCGATCCCTATACCCCGGGAGGGGAGCCGTGAACTTTGAGTGGTGCTAACGGTGTTTATTAAAATAAATTTACAGCGAAATATTTCATGAAAACCGTCGTTAGGAAAAATGATCAGAGTTATAAAAATACCAAGATTCTTATTTCATAAACTGGGAATAAACCCCAATTTTATATAAACACAAGTTTTATAGGGATAAACCCAAATTTACAAAACACGTTTCTTTATTCTTGTGACAAGCCACTTATTTAAGCTGGAAGCCCGCATGCATAATTCCTTTGTCTCTAATAAGTCACCTAGAACATGTTTAAAAATATTTGATTAGCAAGAAATACTAGTGAGAGCATTCACATGTAAATGACACATTTTACAGTTAGAACATTAAGATGTTTTTACATCTACCTGCTTACAAATTACTAAAACGTACTTGTCACTCGACCGTATCTATGACTGTAGTCATATTACTTATTGGCTATCACTTGTCCAATAAGTAACGTGTAATAGCCCAGTAGGCAAGCATTGCATACAAAACCCCACAATACCAGTAGTAATCATCCCGTAAGTCTATAGAGACTTAATCACTGTAATGTGATTTTGAACATTTTGAAATTACTTTGAAAACATTATCCGCCATGAGTTTAATAGGTTTAAAAGACAGTATTGAAAAACCAGTTGTCTCACGTAAATGTGAGTTGTACAAAGACTCGAATGTCTCACCTTGTAAGTTTATAATTAACGAGCGCTTCCTGGTATTAAAGACATAGGTTAAACACAATGTAGCATATTTAAATTAGTATAAACCCAATAATTACAACGATAATCACGAGATTAGAAACTTTACAGGCTGGCACAATGTCTTACATTGTACCGGCAGAGCTTTCGGATTCGTGTATAAAAATTTATTATCGATCAGAGAGGGTATCGTTACGACTAATCGCGGGTATTATACCAATATATAAGAAAATGTATGAGAGAAAGTAACGTGGGACGACAGAATGAAGCCTAGATCCTAACCTATTTATAGGTGAAATTGGGCCAGTTCGCGTAGTGCGAACCAACACCTAGCGTTTCGCGTAGCACGAACGGCATATAGTATGACAATGTGTATAGGTTATTGTGAGTTGAAAAACCTTACGGTGAAGAACAGATATCCATTGCCACGGATTGATGATTTGTTTGATCAGCTACAAGGCTCGAGCTGGTTCTTACGACATACTATCATCAACTGAAGATGAAAGTGGCAGACATCCCTAAGACAGATTTTTGGACGCGGTATGGACACTACGAGTTCCTCGTGATGTCATTAACGAATGCTACCATGACATTTATGGATATGATGAATAGGGTATGTCGGCCGATGCTAGACAAATAATTTATCGTGTTCATCGATGATATATTTATATATTCAAAAACCGAGTCTGATCACTTTGAGCATCTAAGAAAAGTATTGGAGAAGTTGAAGAAAGAGAAGCTGCATGCTATGTTTTTGAAGTGCGCGTTCTGGTTGCGTGAGGTACAGTTTCTTGTTCACGTAATCAATCCTGAAGGGATTACTATGGACCAAGCTAAGACAGAAGAGAAAATGAATTGGAAAACTCCGTAAAAACCGACTGATATACGAAGCTTCTTTGGGTTGGCTAGCTATTATAGGAGATTCATTGAAGGATACTCCAAGATAGTCGCACCATTGACTGTATTGACCTGAAAGTCTATAGTAATAAATTGGGGTAAGTTTCAGGAGTAGGCTTTTGAGGAACTAAAGAAAAGACTCACGCAAGCTCCAATCCTTGCTCTACCCGATGGTGATGAGGATTTGGTTGTTTGTACTGATTCCTTACTTCAAGGGTTAGGTTGAGTGTTAATGCAACGAGGAAAGGTTATAGCTTATGCGTCCAGATAGTTGAAGGTTCATGAGAGTACCTACCCGACACATGATTTAGAGCTAGCACAAGTAGTGCATGCTCTCAAGATATGGAGACATTATCTTTATTCTACTAAGTGTACTATTTATACAGATCATAAGAGTTTAAAGTACTTCCTCGAACAGAAGAGTTGAACATGAGACAGATGAGATGGTTAGAGTTGATAAAGGACTACTACTGTGATATCAAATACTATCCGGGTAAGGCTAATGTGGTTGCTGACGCGCTAAGCCGTAAGAATGATGAAGTCATTGCAACAGTGAAGTCTTATAAGCTAATCATTAACTCAGATCTCTTCGAAGAAATCAACAAGGTGCACTCTGAGGTGCTTACAGACGAAGGGTTAATCAAAAAGGAAAGAATTTGCGGACAAAAAAAAGGAGTTGATGGATAACACTCATGGTGTGAAGACTAGGTTTGATCGTATGTGGATTCCACGCCAAGGAAATCTTAGAGGTCGAATCTTAGACGAAGCACACAAGTCGAAATGCTCGATTCAACTGGGATACACCAAGATGGATGTAACATCCCCAAAATTTCGATCCAAATTTGACAACTACGTAAAGTTGAAGGATCAAAAATTCCCTAAAATAAGTGTTGTGAAAATTAAAAAAAAAAACAAGATCATTCTATTAGGAAATAAAAACAAAGTTATCAATAAGGAAATTCCATCCCACATGGAAAGTTGCAAGAAAGTGGAAGCATTCCATATGGGTATAAATAAGGAAGTTAAAACCCATCCCACATGGAAAGTGGTAAAGAAATGGAAGCTCTTTATAAGGAAGATATTTTTCATAATATATTCTTATATGCCTAGCATGCACCCAGTGGTCTTAGCAAAGGGTGCTTCGCACCCGACGCGCACCGCACGGGCTCGAGCTCGGGCGAAGGACGTTGGGCGATGGACGCAATATGGCGCTTTGATGGCGCACTTTAACTTTGCACGCTTGCATCGCCGCGAGCCGCATAAGAGCCGCCTTAGTATTTTTGGACAACGAGAATTAGACTAGAAATGACAAGCTATCAAAGACAAGGGACTAAAAGTGAAAAATAATATTCAGGGACCCATCGCACTACGCGATGAGTCCAAGAAAACGGCTATCGTGTACCACAATGGGCCGTGATGACTCGGGGACACGTGTCACACTCTGGTGACACGTGGCAGCAGGGAAGGACACGTGGCAGGCCACGTGGCGCCCATGCAAAAATGGCGGCGTCGCGGTACGCGACTCCCGGCAAAGAGGATCTATCGCTTACCGCGATGGGATCCAAAATCAGCTATAAAAGGGGGGGTGAACGGCATCTCATTTTCTCACACCAAACTTTCTCTCTCTAGACTCTCTCTCTAGAAATTACTCTCTCTACCTCGGTTTCCGTGCCGACCCGACAATCGTTACCTCGTAATCCTTGCCATACACTGACGAAACCTCGAAGCGCGTGCTACACGAGAATAACCCAACATTTTATCTCGAAGTACGTGCACTTCACGACGACAACCATATGTTGCCTCGTTTTGCGTGCCAACCTCGAAGTTCGTGCTAAGCCTCGAAGTTTTTGTCACACCCTCAAAATCCACTAACGGAGTTTTACCGTCAGAGGGTGTGAACTAACAGGATCGGAATCATTAGTTATATATCTATAGGTAGCTAGCCTATAAAACAAGTATTACTAAGTGTTCGACACCGAAGCTGACTGTTTATCATTTGCCTTGCCACCAGGTCTATCCCAACCATGGTATGTGTTTAGCCAAGATTACACCCACTCGACCTCCAGTCGAGTTTAGCGTTGGGTGGTTTGTCAAACCCAGTAGTACTACTCAACAATGACTCGCTATTATCCAATATTAAACGGTTCGATGTGAATGAAGGACTTTAGTTATTGCGTTTGCCACTTAGTCTTTACAAGTGATATATAATCTATATTAACAAAATCTTAAACGCGTTTTTGGAGTATGTTATCTCCCCCAAGTGAAAAGCGTTTGAAAACAGTTTAAAAAGGGGTAAGTGAACTCACTGTTTGCGAAGAATTCCCAAAAATAAATCACCAAGTGATGCGCGTCACAGAAAACTCTCTCTAGCGTTCTAAAACAACAAAGAGATTTTCTAAGTATTCAAGCTATTAACGAGTCTCTAGACCCGACACGTAATACCTATGCAAATATTACGTTTCGTGTTTCGTTTGTGAATCGTGTGTGACTTTAACAAGTATATTTGTGATACGTTACATGTGTGAACAATTATTTACGTGTCATGTATTTATAATGTACATCACTAGCAACTATTCCCCGCAGGGGCAATTTGGTCAAAATACCACAATTATTTAGCAAGTATTCCCCGCAGGGGCAATTTGGTTAAAACCTAACAATTAACTAGCAACTAGCACTTTTCATGCATTTTCACAAAGTTCGGCAGTTAACTTTACCGAGACAGAATTCTACTTGAAAGATTACACTATTCCACCGATCATAGCATCTCAATTAATTCATCAAAAATCATCACAAAAGCATACATGTATTAAGTTTCAAGAACATATTTTATTTTATTTTTATTCCACATATGTTTCTCACAATAATCAAAACATTACAGCAAACTCATAACAGTAAATCTCATGCGCAACAGAATGTTATTTGAAATTCCCGTTGAATGAAAAATCCAACAAATGCAAGACCACTTGGGTTTGGTTCCTAACTCAATAAGTCAACTTCCAGAAGTGGAATCAACCCAATTGGTCTCGTAGTTCATGAGATATGCTAATTACAAAACAACCTAACAGCAGGTCTCACAATTCAGATTCGCACTTCAGTTTTGTAAAATCATAAAGATTAACTTTTACTCGTCCAAAAATTACAAACTTGGAATCTATAAACACTAGACTCAACAAAGTACCCTGTAGTGTTAACAACCTCAACCAATTTCCATATTAACATTTATTTACAGTCGTCTAAACATAACTTACAATCTGTCCAGTACCAGTTTTGACCTTTAATCACAATTAAATCGTTTGACCAACCAAAACACCTCCAAATTTGGCGTGGTTGGACTTTCTGAAAACTAGACTCAGAGTACTACCTTTTAGACTCATAATTTGCTCAGTTTGCTTTTATATTCAACAAGTTACACATTATTCAATCTTAACAATCACTGCTGTCTAAAACTCAGCAAGCCTAAACAATCATCTAACATGCATCCTAAGCATACGACATAACCCAAAACATGTAATACACATAATTAATCATAGAAAATCAGTAGCAACCCTCTAGGGTTTACAAACAATCAACGATTCATCAATCTTTCACAGTTCAAAATCACATATGATCCTCAATATCAACAACCAATACATAATCAATCATCCTCTAGCAATAATCAATCATAAGAACACTTAATATGATAATCAATAGTTAGGGTTTCATATTTATACCTTAAAACGCAAAAATAAACCAAGGAAAACGTGAGGGGTGCTTAGAAACGAGTGTAGGATGCTCCGATTAAGAAGAATCAAGCTTAAACGAGTGTGATATGTGTGTGTGTGAGGCTGCCGTCGCAAGAGGGAGGGGAGAAAGGGGATGGCCGATCGGGTTTGTGAGGGAGAGAAGGAGGTTAGGGTTTTAATATTATTAATAATAATATATTACACTTTGGTCCCTCAACTTCTAACTTGTACTTTTCTAGCCTAAATTAACTAGTTTGCATCTTGAGTTAGCGTTTTATACTATGTTATCACATAACGCATAAGTCTAACACATAATTATCACATAATTATTGTTTTGACGTTTTTCGTTTATTCACCAATCGTTTGCGTCAACTCGTTTGCGTTTCGGTGCAATTCCCGAAAGACTACACATGTAGTAAGTGTTAAGCGTCATTTAAACCCTAGTTTAAATGTAATGAGGTGTGCGTTATAGATTCAGTGATCTTTAAGTTTGAATTGACGGAGTTGAGTTAACGGAGTTAACCTGAAATTGGCGAGTGTTACATCATTCCCATGTTAAAGAATTTTCGTCCCGAAAATTTGAGTTAAGTCGTGATGAGTGTCTGAAAAAGTAAGAAAAATTTTTAGTTTGTCATATCATCCCCTAGTAGAAAGAAATTTCGTCCCGAAATTTAATTCATACCTCCGGTGATTTCTGACGGTTTGCGGGTTTCGCGGTTTTCTGTGTTTGGTTAGCCCTTCAAAAAGGTGAGGATACTTTTTCATCGTTTGATCCTCGCGTTCCCACGTGAACTCCGCTCCACGTCTCGAGTTCCAACGAACCTTAACGATTGGAATTTTGCTGTGCTTGAGTGTTTTGGTTTCCCAGTCCAAAACTTCAACTGGTTCTTCAATGAAGCGTAGCTGTTTATCAATTTGCAGTTCGTCCAAAGGGACTACTTGGGTTTCATTGGATAAGCATTTCTTCAAATTGGATACGTGAAAACATTGTGTACACTGCTGAGTTCCGCTGGTAAGTCCAGTCGGTACGCCACCGGACCAACGCGTTCCGTTATCCGGTAAGGACCAACATATCGTGGGTTGAGTTTGTTTCGCTTTCCAAAGCGAACCACACCTTTCCAAGGTGAGACTTTGAGTAACACTTGATCGTTCACTTGAAATTCGAGAGGTTTTCGGCGCATGTCGGCGTAACTCTTTTGGCGATCTCGTGCTGCTGCCATGCGATTTTGGATTTGAACAATCTTTTCTGAAGTTTCGAGTACCAGTTTTGGACCAGTGATTTGGCTGTCACCCACCTCTGCCCAGCAGAGAGGTGATCGACACTTCCGTCCGTACAGTGCTTCAAACGACGCTGCTTTAATACTTGCGTGGTAGCTGTTATTATACGAAAACTCTACCAAAGGTAGGTGAGGTTCCCAACTTTTTCCAAAATCCAATACACATGCACGCAACATGTCCTCTAAGGTCTGAATAGTTCGTTCACTTTGCCCATCCGTCTGAGGATGGTATGCTGTGCTCATATCAAGGCGTGTGCCTAGTGCGCTTTGTAGTGACTTCCAAAAGTGCGAAGTGAAACGAGAATCTCGATCAGAAATGATTGAGACAGGCACTCCGTGTCTAGACACTACTTCCTTCATGTAGACGCGAGTCAATCTTTCCATCTTGTCCGATTCCTTAATCGCTAAGAAGTGTGCAGACTTAGTCAATCGGTCAACGATCACCCAGATGGTATCGCATCCCGTCGGTGTTTTAGGTAAACCCGTGATAAAATCCATTGAGATGTGTTCCCATTTCCACATTGGGAGTTCTGGTTTTTGCAGTAGACCAAATGGTTTCTGATATTCTATTTTGACTCTGGCACAAGTCAAGCATTTGCTCACGTAGGTGGCAATGTCGGCTTTCATATTCGGCCACCAGTAAAGTGCCTTTAAGTCATGATACATTTTATCTGAGCCAGGGTGGATAGAATATCGGGACTTGTGTGCTTCGTCCATCACTAGAGTTCTCAACTCTCCGTATCGTGGAACCCAAATCCGGTTCTCAAAATATCGGACCCCGTCCGATTTGGTTTCAAGTTGCTTGTTCATGCCCCGCATGAGTTCTGATGGAAGATTTTCATCCTTCAAAGCTTCGAGTTGTGCATCGCGAATCTGATCGGGAAAGTTGGTATGAATAGTGAGTTGCAATGCTCGCACTCGTCTGGGTTTATCTGTTTCTTTTCTGCTGAGAGTGTCGGCCACTACATTGGCCTTGCCAGGGTGGTACTTGATGGCACAATCATAATCCTTAAGCAGCTCGACCCAACGACGCTGTCGCATGTTCAGCTCCTTCTGGTCGTAGATATGCTGGAGACTCTTGTGGTCGGTTTAAATGGTAAACTTGGTACTGTACAAGTAATGCCTCCATATCTTAAGGGCAAACACCACAGCTCCGAGTTCCAAATCATGGGTCGTGTAGTTCTTCTCGTGAACCCGTAGTTGTCGAGAGGCATAAGCTATAACCTTCTCGAGTTGGATCAGCACACAACCGAGACCTTGTTTCGATGTGTCACAATGCACCTCAAAATTCTCTGTTCCCTCGGGAAGGGCGAGAATAGGGGCGCTACAGAGTTTGGTTTTCAATAGTTGAAAAGCGGATTCTTGCGCGTCACCCCAATTGTACTTAGTACCCTTGTGAGTCAAAGCGGTGAGGGGTTGAGCAATCTTTGAAAATCCCTCGATAAAATATCGGTAGTAGCCGGCCAGTCCTAGGAATTGCCGCATCTCAGTCGGAGTCTTAGGTGCTTCCCAGTTTTTGATAGCCTTTACCTTACCGGGATCGACATGGATACCATTCTCGTTGATCACATGTCCTAAAAAGTGAACCTCGCGAAGCCAAAATTCGCATTTCGAGAGTTTAGCGTACAGTTGTTCCTTCTTCAATAATTCCAGAATTACCCTTAAGTGTTCCTCATGGTCAGCCTTGTCCTTGGAGTAGACCAGGATATCGTTAATAAACACAATCACAAACTTGTCGAGGTACGCCTTGCATACTCGATTCATGAGATCCATAAATACGGCTGGTGCGTTGGTTAGTCCAAAAGGCATAACCAAAAACTCATAATGACCGTATCGTGTTCTGAAAGCCGTCTTTGAAATATCTTTCTCGCGCACTCTTAGTTGATGGTAACCAGATCGCAGATCGATCTTCGAGTAATAATTCGATCCTTGGAGCTGGTCAAACAGATCATCAAGTCGAGGTAGAGGATAACGGTTCTTGACCGTCACCTTGTTCAACTCCCGGTAGTCGATACACATTCGGAAAGTCCCGTCCTTCTTTCGGACAAATAAGACAGGGGCTCCCCATGGTGATGAGCTAGGTCGGATAAAACCTTTATCCAATAAATCTTGCAACTGAGTGGACAGTTCCTGAAGCTCCCCCGGTGCGAGTCGATACGAGGCTCGTGCTATGGGCGCTGCACCGGGGGTCAACTCGATTTGGAATTCGACTTGTCGAATAGGAGGGAGTCCAGGCAAATCCTCCGGGAAAACTTCCGGAAAATCTCGCACAATCGGTATATCTTCAATTCGCTTCTCCTCCGCTGGTTTCTCGACAATATGCGCTAAAATTGCCGGATGACCCTTTCGTAGATACTTCTGCGCCTTCATGAGGGTAATGACGCTGGTGGTCATGCCGCTTCTCTCGCTCCGGATCGAAATGATCTCGCCGGAAGGGGTAGTAATGTGGACTATCTTGTCGTGACATATAATCTCTGCTCGGTTCTCGGATAACCAGTCCATGCCGACCACGACATCGAAACTACTAAGCGTAAAAGGAATAAGGTCAATATCAAAAACATGACCTGACAGTTTCAACTTGCGTCCCGCAAGTACATGAGTCGTTACTATAGTCTTACCGTCAGCTAATTCAACAGGAAACTTAGCATCTAACGGGGTTGGAGTTAAGTCTAAGAGTTGGCTAAAGGCTTTCGACACAAAACTCCTATCAGCTCCAGTGTCAAACAATACCGAAGCAAAACAATCGTTCACAGGGAACTTACCAGTCACCACGTACGGATCATTGCGGGCTTGACCCGACCCAATAACAAAAGCTCTTCCTTTACCATTGTTTCCACCACTACTGCCACTTCCATTACCTCCATTGTTGTCGTTCTGTTTCAGCTTGGGGCAGTCTTTCTTAAACTGGCCCTCTTGACCACACTCAAAACATCCCTTCGTCGTCATAGGTGGTTTAGGAGCACCCTTTGCCGCCAGGTCTCCTCTACATTCCTTTGCCTGGTGACCCATCTTTCTGCATCTCTGGCACTTGACACGGTCACACGGGCCAGCATGATGATAGTTGCACCTGTTGCACTTCGGATATTTCCCAGCATATCCGCTCGAACCCTGCCCGCTACCATTGTTATTGTTGTTGTGACCCTGATGGTTGAAACTCCGGGTGAATTCAGGCTTACGGTAGTGTTTTTGCTATGGGGGGTTCGAGGATGAGGATCTGGTGTTGTCAAACTTTCTCTTTCCATTGCTCGGGTTGTTGTTGCTGTTGTTGTTAGTGTTCGGGTTGTCACGGGCTTTAAAGGTTGAACCCCTAGGTGGTAGCGCACCTTGGGTCACTGCTTGATCCGTTAGTTTGTGAGCTAACCGAATCGCTTGTTGAATCGTGGCTGGCCTGGAAGACGTCACCATGCCTTGAATTTGCGGTGCTAACCCATCAATATACATTTCAATCCTCTTACTCGGCGGGTCTACCATCCGTGGACACATCACAGCCAACTCGTGAGAACGGGTGGTGTAGGCTTCGATTTCTGAACCCACCATCTTCAATGACCAAAACTCGGATTCCAACTTTGCAATCTCCTCTCTCGGACAGTTTTCTTCTCTCATCATGTATTTGAACTCCTCCCAGTTCATCGCGTTAGCCAGTTCCAATCCAAGGATTTGTACGTTCGAATTCCACGAAGTGAGGGCAGAATCCTCAAGTATTCCAGCAGCAAATTTGACCCTACTGGCAGGGGGACAAGTACACATCTCAAACGCCGATTCGCCCTTCTCAGCCCGCAGGAAGCCTATAGCTCCCTCAGTGCCCTTAAACGTACTGGGCTTGCAGTCAAGGTAGTTCTTGAAGGTACATGTTCCAATTTGACCTCCAGCTTGGTTTCGGACATGTGCGGCTAGAGCGGCCGCCGCGTGGTCGTTCAGCAGAGTTTGGAGTTCTGCTACAGTCAGGTTGATGTTACCACGTCCGTGTCCAGCGTTTCTTCCAGCCATCTAGGTATTATCATCCCGAGATGTCGTCGCCTGAGGACACGTCCGAGTGTGCCTCTGGCTCAGCTGGTTCTTCCTCCGGTTCCTCCTCGGGATTTTCCTCGGTTTCCCCTTCAGGCTCTGCCTCAGGTTCCGCTACGTTATGAGAAATTTGCGTTTGTAAGACAACGCAACGCGCTAGAGCTATCCCGGTTCGGGTCCTTGCCTCTTAGAGTTGCTCTTGCAAGTCTATCATCTCGGCTTGCATCTTTCTCATAATCTTCATCTGTTGATCAATAGCCTCTTGCATTTCCTTCCTGGCCGCTGTCATGCGGGCAATTTCCTCCTTAGTCTCAGTTCCATCTTTTAACAGTCCGAATACGTTCGCTCTCGTATAGCGCATGTAATCAACGTCACGCGCCAAACAAGAAACAACAGCTGCGAGAACACGCTCTACAGGTTCGGTTATGGGTGGTAGGGTGTTGGGGTAAGCAGGATGGTTCGGGTGAGGTAATGGGGGAACTTGTTCACGATAGATCATATGCCTGATCATATTAGGGTACCAATCCCAGCTAACTTCGTTTTCGTACATGCCTCCGGATAAGCGATACCTCTTTGGTGCGGGAGCTTCGAGTTCCGGGACTACTCGGGGCGGCGATGAGGTAGGTAACTGCGGTTCCTTCCCGTGAGCATGAGTCATCGGATCGGATGATGATGCGGGTGGCGTCGACATCTCTACAGGTAAGCCATGTATGCGCGCGCGTATGAGTGAAAGAGGTAAAGAGATAAGATAACAAAGACTACACAAATCTATGCAGTGCGTATCATTATAACTAATGGGTCGTCGCGGTTATAGTCTAGTATGCATGCAACTTCTAGTTCGCTATAACCAATGGCTCTGATACCAATCTGTCACACCCTCAAAATCCACTAACGGAGTTTTACCGTCAGAGGGTGTGAACTAACAGGATCGGAATCATTAGTTATAATCAAACCATAAAAACGTTTAAATGAAAATAAGTGCGGAAGCGTAAAAACCAAAAGACAAAAGTTACGTCACGCAGGACGACTTAAAATCCAATGACAATAGTTTAAAATCAGTTTTCATAAACAAAAGCGTTTTCAACAATGCATGATCCTATACCGCGTGCCCGCCTCGGCTATCTGAGAATATCATACTAAAAGTGTCAACACGGGGTTGGTGAGTTCACAAGTTTATAGAAAATAAAGCGTTTAGCGTTTGCGTTCAGCGTTTTGCGTTAAGCGTTTTGCGTTTTAGCGTTTTGCGTTTCAGCGTTTTGCGTTACCAGATACTGTTATGTCAATTATATATCTATAGGTAGCTAGCCTATAAAATAAGTATTACTAAGTGTTCGACACCGAAGCTGACTGTTTATCATTTGCCTTGCCACCAGGTCTATCCCGACCATGGTATGTGTTTAGCCAAGATTACACCCACTCGACCTCCAGTCGAGTTTAGCGTTGGGTGGGGTTTGTCAAACCCAGTAGTACTACTCAACAATGACTCGCTATTATCCAATATTAAACGGTTCGATGTGAATGAAGGACTTTAGTTATTGCATTTGCCACTTAGTCTTTACAAGTGATATATAATCTATATTAACAAAATCTTAAACGCGTTTTCGGAGTATGTTATCTCCCCCAAGTGAAAAGCGTTTGAAAACAGTTTAAAAAGGGGTAAGTGAACTCACTGTTTGCGAAGAATTCCCAAAAATAAATCACCAAGTGATGCGCGTCACAGAAAACTCTCTCTAGCGTTCTAAAACAACAAAGAGATTTTCTAAGTATTCAAGCTATTAACGAGTCTCTAGACCCGACACGTAATACCTATGCAAATATTACGTTTCGTGTTTCGTTTGTGAATCGTGTGTGACTTTAACAAGTATATTTGTGATACGTTACATGTGTGAACAATTATTTACGTGTCATGTATTTATAATGTACATCACTAGCAACTATTCCCCGCAGGGGCAATTTGGTCAAAATACCACAATTATTTAGCAAGTATTCCCCGCAGGGGCAATTTGGTCAAAACCTAACAATTAACTAGCAACTAGCACTTTTCATGCATTTTCACAAAGTTCGGCAGTTAACTTTACCGAGACAGAACTTCTACTTGAAAGATTACACTATTCCACCGATCATAGCATCTCAATTAATTCATCAAAAATCATCACAAAAGCATACATGTATTACGTTTCCAGAACATATTTTATTTTATTTTTATTCCACATATGTTTCTCACAATGATCAAAACATTACAGCAAACTCATAACAGTAAAATTCATGCGCAACAGAATTTTATTTGAAATTCCTGTTGAATGAAAAATCCAACAAATGCAAGACCACTTGGGTTAGGTTCCTAACTCAACAAGTCAACTTCCAGAAGTGGAACCAACCCAATTGGTCTCGTAGTTCATGAGATATGCTAATTACAAAACAACCTAACAGCAGGTCTCACAATTCAGATTCGCACTTCAGTTTTGTAAAATCATAAAGATTAACTTTTTCTCGTCCAAAAATTACAAACTTGGACTTTATAAACACTAGACTCAACAAAGTACCTTGTAGTGTTAACAACCTCAACCAATTTCCACATTAACATTTATTTACAGTCGTCTAAACATAACTTACAATCTGTCCAGTACCATTTTTGATCTTTAATCATAATTAAATCGTTTGACCAACCAAAACACCTCCAAATTTGGCGTGGTTGGACTTTCTGAAAACTAGACTCAGAGTACTACCTTTTAGACTCATAATTTGCTCAGTTTGCTTTTATATTCAACAAGTTACACATCATTCAATCTTAACAATCACTGCTGTCAAAAACTCAGCAAGCCTAAACAATCATCTAACATGCATCCTAAGCATACGACATAACCCAAAACATGTAATACACATAATTAATCATAGAAAATCAGTAGCAACCCTCTAGGGTTTACAAACAATCAACGATTCATCAATCTTTCACATTTCAAAATCACATATGATCCTCAATATCAACAACCAATACATAATCAATCATCCTCTAGCAATAATCAATCATAAGAACACTTAATATGATATTCAATAGTTAGGGTTTCATATTTATACCTTAAAACCCAGAAATAAACCAAGGGAAACGTGATGGGTGCTTAGAAATGAGTGTAGGATGCTCCGATTATGAAGAATCAAGCTTAAACGAGTGTGATATGTGTGTGTGTGAGGCTGCCGTCGCAAGAGGGATGGGAGAAAGGGGCTGGCCGATCGGGTTTGTGAGGGAGAGAAAGAGGTTAGGGTTTTAATATTATTAATAATAATATATTACACTTTGGTCCCTCAACTTCTAACTTGTACTTTTCTAGCCTAAATTAACTAGTTTGCATCTTGAGTTAGCGTTTTATACTATGTTATCACATAACGCATAAGTCTAACACATAATTATCACATAATTATTGTTTTGACGTTTTTCGTTTATTCACCAATCGTTTGCGTCAACTCGTTTGCGTTTCGGTGCAATTCCCGAAAGACTACACATGTAGTCAGTGTTAAGCGTCATTTAAACCCTAGTTTAAATGTAATGAGGTGTGCGTTATAGATTCAGTGATCTTTAAGTTTGAATTGACGGAGTTGAGTTAACGGAGTTAACCTGAAATTGACGATTGTCACAGTTTTGACAATCTAAGCACCAGTATGCGACATAAAGTAGAAGTGCTGCTCATACAAACTTAGGTATCTAAATTCGAATACCCGTGTAAGGTAAGGGTTCTGACCTAAGTCATTATGATATTATTATTATATGGCTTTGACCATAGTCAGGGGTATAGCCCAAACCTTGATCATAATTATGTTTACATAAGCTTTAAACATTCAAAGGATTATAATAGTGTTTCTTTACAACTAAGAAACATCAGTTTTAAATTCATCAGGAAATATAGTTTCTTCACGATTAAGAAACATAGCATTCGTATACAAAGAATATAGTTAAAACATTGTTTCTTCATGTGTAAGAAACATAAGATTTTACATGCATATGTTTCTTCTTGAAGAAGAAACAGATTATAGATGTTTCTTCATGAAGAAGAAACTCATCATATGATTTGATAAATAAATAGAAAGACTACGGGTCTAAATATTTTATTCAAACAAATGATCAATCAAGGTTTAAAGCTATTTAAACCAGACTAAAGGTCTATAGCCGGATCAAAAGACGATCCGGGTATTTATATACCTATTTTATTATAGGTCAATCATTCAATCAATCAGTCAATCAATCATTCATTCACAGTCAAGGTTTCAAAAGAAATCACCATATCATTCAGAACAGACAATCACAAGTGAATACGTTCAAACCTTTTATAACGTGAATATGTTAACCTTTTTAATCAGTCAAAACATATTTATACTCAATGAGACGAACGGGTGTTTGTCTTAACGAGTCAATCAATGTCTACATGAGATAATGAAATCTCTAAAACGTTATAATACAAAGTAGAGAATAATATCAACTCAGACCGAATCCGCATGTGTCTGGATCCAAACATAACTGTTAAAGTCAATCAATCAATCAAAGGCAATGAAGCCGCGAGCTTAAACAGTCATGACCAGTTCTTAGTTCAGGGCCGTTTGGCTCGGGGAATACCGTTATGTGTGTAGGGCAGTGGTACATATACCGAAAGTAGTAATACTTCCGCTGAGGTTGTCAAGAAAACTATGTTTGTATTATAAACGTCATTCAAAATGTTTTATTGAGTCATACGTGTTCACCAGCATATAGCTAACGTATTTTTCCCCACATTTCAGGGAAACATATTAGCACAGGTAGCAAGGAATGTAATCATTCATGGAGATAGACGCTCGCAAGGTAAAGATGGCTCAATTTTAAATTATTAAAATATTATAAGCAAGATTTCAAACATGATTTATAAATCAAACACTCGGGTATTTATTATCCGAGAAGTTTTCAGATAAATTAATATTTTATTATAACTAAAGTCTTCCGCTAAAATAAACCGCAATTCTGATGTATTTACAAAACTGGTACCAACTATTGGTCATACGCCTAGGCCCTAAGCCGGGGTGTGACAATGTATTAGTCTGAAAAGAGACTACTGGTGGCCAGGTATGAAAATGATGTGGTAAAGTATGTCAGTAAGTGCTTAATTTGCTCACAAGTCAAAGCGGAGCACCAGAAACCTTATGGGAAGATGCAACCTGTAGGTCCCCCCGGGGCGTCGCTGATCGATACGAGATCCGCACGAGGTCTAGGAGTGAGGAATCCTCCTAGACTCGTTTAATGGTGTAGAAGACGAAGACACGATTACACAAAAACAAACACACGAACAAACACACGAATGGAATAAACGAATCTGCAGATCCTTTATATAATAACCATAACACGTTACATACCGAACATAAACAAAACATGGCCGACCCGAGGTGAGCTCTACCTCGGGCCGTCCCACACGACTCTCCCTCTCTGTTTCTCTCTAGACAATTGAACTGATCACAAAACACTCTGACTTTCTGGATACAAAACCTAAACAAGACACACATATATATAGATAAATCAACTTCGCGGGCTTGGGCTTGGGCCAGTAGGCGAAGTTGTTCTAACTTCGCCTATGGCGTCTCCGCTGGTCAGAATTGCATAGCAACGGTCACAAAATGCACCAACAGACTCCCCTTTGACCGTTGCTCTCAATTCTAATAAACACAAAAGATCATCTGTTACAAAGCATGCACCAACAGACTCCCTCTTAACTGATGATCTTCTGTTTGCTCCTTCTTGTAGGACTCGATTGCACTGTGATCTTCAGACTTGAACTTCACATATACATGCAACATCCATCCTGTCTTCAACCAGCCGTGTCTGAAACTGTCTTGTAGCTCCACAAATCTACCAATCACCCGGCGTCTTCCATATCAGATCTCCCCTTCAGTGTAAGCTCCTTCGACTATATCGATCGAGGTCTTTGACATGCATGCATTCCCGTGCCTAATTGATCATCTCAACCAATCACGTGAAGTTCTTCTAACTTCACCAACACGTGAAGTTCTTGTAACTTCACCAACACGTGAAGTTGGGCTCCCTCCACAACTTCACCAACACGTCGGAATTGTATAGTAAGATAAGGTTCAATCTTCAACTACTCAACATCAAGTGATCAATTTCATCACAAAACCACCTTGATAGAATCTAACACACATGACCATTAATTAATCTGAAGCATCTTCAATCACCATGGATAACGATCAAGAACATAAACAAATTAATCCCCGATTAAATCCAACTTGTTCCAAAATCGTAACAGGGTCCAATTCTCGAACGCCTTGAAAATAACATAAATAATATGCTCTAACCGCAATCCAGTAATGCCGAAAACCTTCAGTTCGATTTGACTTTCTTCAGTTGGTCAACCTCGAACAACAACAATTTCTTTGCCCACAAACACCCAAATATGTGTCAATATCCAGTTTCAATCAATATCCCATTCACAACTTCAACTCCATATCCAGAGTTGACCCGTATTTGTTCTCATGTAAGACCAAGAGATACCAAGTTTCACTCGTTGTCGGAACAACACTTTCGGTCTCACAATAATCGTGTACACCTGGCCATACAGACGAAAACTCCAAACAATTTATTTATTTTTTTAATTTTTTTAATTTTTTTTAACTTCGCCAAAAGTCAACTTCGCCTAAAAGTCAACTTCGCCCCTCATTAACTTCGCCCCTCATTAACTTCGCCTGGCTATAACTTCGCCAAAAGTCAACTTCGCCTAAAAGTCAAATTCGCCCCTCATTAACTTCGCCTGGCTTTAACTTCGCCTGGCTACTAACTTCGCCAAAACCCTAAACTTTTAGCGACAACTTCGCCTGAACCCAATAACTTCGCCTACGGCGGCTGTTCGGCCAAAAACACATCAGAAACGTGCCAGAAACACCAAAACGCAGATCTCGAACCATAGCATAAGAGCCTAAGGCTCTCATTAAACAGGTTGTGACTAAGAATGGAGTACCGCCGTTGATCGTGTCTGATAGAGATACTCGTTTTACTTCAAGATTCTGGAAGAAGTTCCATGAAGCTATGGGAATAAGATTGAATATCAAGTTCGCGTATCATCCTCAAACAGAAAGGCAGTTTGAAAGGACTATCCAAACCCTTGAAGATATGCTACATACCTGTGTCTTAGATGTTGAAAGAAGTTGGGATGATCATTTTCATCTTGCCGAATTCTCTTATAACAATAGCTACCACTCAAGTATTGGTATGCTGCCGTCTGAGATGTTGTATGGTAGACGTTGTAGAACTCTTGTATGTTGGGGAGAGATTGGTCAGAGAGATTGGAAGTCTAGAAATGGTGCAGGAAACCTATTTAAGGTTTGATCAAATCAAGACAAGAATGAAATTTGCTCAAGATCGGCAGAAGTCCTATGTTGATAAGCAGCGACAACCGATTGAGTTCAGTGTTGGTGACAATGAAATGCTCAAGGTCTCGCCTTGGAAGGAGACTATTCGTTTCAAAAAAAGAGGAAAGTTAAGTCCATGGTACATTAAGATCGTCGATCGTGTAGGCGAAGCGCTTACAAGCTGGATTTGCCTGAAGAGTTAGAATGGATTCACTCTACCTTTAACGTCTATCGCTTGAGGAAATGTCTAGCTGATGGAACGTCCCACGTGCCATTAAAAGATATTGAGGTTGATGAGCAGTTAAACTATATCGAGCAGCCTATTGAGATAGTGGGCCGTAAGGAAAAGCAACTCCGTCAAAAAGTTATTCCCTTAGTTAATGAAGGGACCGGATGCCACTTAGGAGGTCGAAGAAGAGATGCGCAAGTTTTACCCAGAATTGTATAAGTATTACTTTCCCCGAAACCTCTTTTAAGGAGGTTAGACTTGTTACATCTCGAAATCTCCACGAATAATATTAAAATACTAATTATGCCGGAAGAAGTAATTGAGTTAGTAGAATAATAAAAACAACAACAACAACAACAGCAACAACAGCAACAGCAGCAACAGCAACAACCAATAACAACAACACCAACAACAACAACAGCAGCAGCAACAGCAGCAGCAGCAACACCACCACCACCAACAACAACACCAGCAGCAGCAGCAACAGCAACAACCAACAGCAACAACAACAGCAGCAGCAGCAACAGCAGCAGCAGCAACACCAACACCACCACCACCACCACCAACAACAACAACAACAAAAACTACAACAACAACAACATAATAAAGATAAAAGGATGATGAGCTGAAATAGATGGAATTACTTATGGACTTAAGATGAAGTTGTGCCTAAGGTCCAAGGGCTTAGGGAGTATAAATATCCCTTAAACCCTAAATCCTTTCCATCTCCATTATTCTACACCTTAGCCTACACCACCAAAAACACACAATTTGGCCAAACACTCTTTATACTATTCTATTCAACGATCCAAGACTAGCCGAAGGTAAGAAATCATTTATCTCAGCTGGCCCAACAATTTAGAACCCAACATCGCAGCCCAGGATGCCGAATGAGCCGTTTGAATCTAGATCAAGCTTTATTCGAGTGTTTAATCAACCAAAAACGAGCTTAAGGGTCACCTTAGCTTAGATATGAACACCCTAAGCTACCTGGGTTATAAACGATCAAAATCCTACCAACCATGGTGGTTAACGGCAGCAGACAATGCCAGAATCGAAGAAAACCCTTAAAAACGCAAAAAAGAAGGCTGGTCTAATCATATAGGGCGTATATGTATAAGCCGTATATGTATAAGCCGTAGGGCGTGTATGTATAGGTAGTATATGTATTTATAGCATGTATGTATGTACATCGTATATGTATATAACGCGTATGTATGTGAGCCATGTATGTATGTACACCGTACATGTATCTATAACGTTTAAGTGTGTACAACATATATGTGTATATAGCATGTATGTATGAAAGCCGTGTATGTAGGTACACCATATATGTATATATAGCAAGTATGTATGTAAGCCTTGTATGTAGGTATACCATATATGTATATATAGTGTGTATGTAGGTATACCGTATATGTATAAATAGCGTGTATGTAGGTATATCGCATATGTATAAATAACGTGTATGTATGTACAACGTGTATGTATGTGTACCGTGTATGTATGTATACCGTATATGTATGTATAGTGTGTATGAATATATACCGTGTATGTATGTAAGAAGTGTATGTATGTACAGCGTGTACGTATGCATGCCGTTTATGTATGTATACCGTATATGCATGTAGGACGTATATGTAGGAATAACATGTATGTACATATACCGAATATGTATGACGTATACGTGTGTAGGCAAAGAATATGGACTTATACGGTTAATACGCTAAGAACAAAGAACCAATTAATAATGAAAGGTAATGTTTAAAATGAGAAAGACCTAGAAAGAAGGGCCAAGTACATAAATGAGCACTAGAGTAGTAGTTAACTTATGTGCCTTATTACAGTCAGTCGTGTACAACAAAGGAGGGGGATTACGATTAACTCCGAACATAACAAAATCCATGTGATTTTCTAGCCCCTTTTCTCTGTTATGTTTTTCGAGGCTGTGTGAATACTCGATGTGATTAGTTAATACTTATCTTAAATGGTAAGTGTATGATATGTGATTGTGAATAATGTATGAATAATATAGAAAAGATTAAGAGTATGTATGAAAATATATACATATATATACACACACACTATATTACAATACATATAGGAAGGGCAGAACTGTCATTTGACAAAAACTCTTAAAATTAAGAGTTTACATGTCGATAAGCACAAGTTGCAAGATCTTAAAGCATACAAACCTAATAACCAGAACCAAGAGAAAATTTGATATCCCGTCTATCCGTGCTTTCGTTCTCTCACCTCCTTTCAAAATTCAAACCTCGTTCTCTCTCTCCCAAAACTGGACCACCTACCAGATTCTTCGCCTCTAATATTTTTATTTCACCTCTAATCATAGGATTCTTCAATCAATTTATATTCGATATCTACAACATCTATGAACCCATAGATGAAACCCTAATAGACCGGTATCAAAAGTACTTGACAACCGACAACCTCAACTCCAATCAAAAGTTTATAGATCGTAAGTTCATCTACTTCTTAACATCTCACACTAATAAAGTTCTTCTACTAATCAGTTTTGTTGCATTCTTTACATTTCGTACTTTGTTTAGAGGTAATTTCAACGAAGTTGTTGGATTTGAATCCTTAACAGCAGCGAAGGTGAACCAGTTGCTCGATTTACAGTCAATGTCACCTTATCAGAGGTAATTTCGATACAAATTCCACTTACAGTTGTTTGGGTTCATTAGTTGAACTTTGTTTAAAGTTTTGGTGCAGATGTTTTATGTGGAAATTGTGATGCTTTGAAAGAGAAGGGAGGTTTAAACACATTCGCTATTTCAAACCATATCGAGTCAACTTATTTGACGATGGGCTTCAAATAATGCTAGAAATATATGGTATATAAGTAATATTATTTTCTATTTTGTTCGAACAGGACGCATTGAACTGCTGGAACACAGTGGAACATTTTTTTATATGATGTTTTCATTTATTTTTTTATTCATGTAGGTGTCAACTAATTTTGATACATTACTTATTTATAAAATTAGATAAAATATGCTATTTGTTAAAAAGTTACAAATGTGAAGTTGCGTTTTGCCTTAACAAATTATGTTGCTTCGATGGCTTCAGGTGCTGGTGGAACCGAAAACGATCTTGGAGCATTTCTAAATAGTAATACTTTTTGCCTCTTAACTGTTTTGTGTCAAATGATTTTTATTTTGGGTATTAATTTTATTTATTCAACTTTTATATATGATTTCGGTATTCATTATTTATTTGGTAGTTTTCCTTGACAGCTTTTCAGGAAGACCTTAGTTGTCGTTGTCGATGCATTTAATGTTTTCTTTATTAAGTAAGTTATTACCCGTTTTATATTATGCATATCGCTTTTTAATTTATGCTAATTCGATCTGCATTTTCACTCTACGAACTTGGATGATAGCGATTGTCGTGAATTTATCCGAAATTAGGGTTCTGATCGGTTAATTCTGGCTTATAGAAACCCTAATCTGATCTTGGAAAGTTGTAGACATTGGTTTTGTTTGTTCGTTAAATTAATAAATTAAATTAGTAATGGTTAAAATCTAATAAACGAGCATATATATATATATATATATATTATATATATATATATAGGATCATCATCATGAGAGAACCTTTTTTAAATTGAGAACTATTAGAACTATTTTGGACAACAAACACATGTGTATAATTTAAGAAAAATGATATTGTACATATGTGTATATTACGTAACTAAAGATTATATAAAATTATACATATGTGTATAATACGACATTTTTTTTATTTTTTTATTTTTTTAATGAAACCGGAATGAAATATAAGAATTTTGGTTTTTTACTTTTTTTTAAATTTTTATTATTTTTTGTTTTATGATTTTTTTTAAATATATTTTTTGTGGTCCAAAATGGTTCTTAAAGTTCTCAATTTGCAAAGGGTTCTCTTAGGATCCTTACCCTATATATATATATATGCAAACAGACCTAAACGAACATTATCGGACGAACGTAAACAAACACAATGTGGTCTCTGTTCATGTTCGTTCGTCAAGCATACCGAATGAAAGTATTTTTTAATGTTTGTTCTTTAACTAAATGAAAGAACAAAAACGAACTTCCTAATGAACGGTTCGTTCGGTTCATTTACATCTTTAAGACCAAGTAGTGTACTTTAATAGTTCTTGAACATTATGCATCACATTTCTGCATTTGTTAGCTAATTACATAATGAATGATGTGTAAGTCAATATGAATGATAAGATTTTTTTCAAAAAGATTTCAAAATCTTTGCACTCCATGGGTTTCGCATGCAGTTTAATACCAACTAAAATATAAGGCTATTTGATACCAATCAGTTTAAAAGGACACATAGTGAAATAGCCATCTAAACTTTTACAACATATTTGTCAGATATAATGTCACACCCTACGTTTTAAGTTGACACTGCTTCGTATCAAACATAACGTGTTTGTTCCCTAAACCAAATAGAGGTTAACCGTCATGTTAAAAACTTTCAAAAATGACCAGAATGCCCTTGGTTAATCATCGTTATGTACACAACGGAGTGTGGTAAGAAGCTTTTCCAGCATTAGTTATTGCTCTATTTTTTCTATTTCTAAAATTTATTATTGTCTTGTGTATTTGAACTTCTAAACAATTTGCATGTTGAAAATGGCTTTGCTGCATTACATTTGTTTCATAGCTTCTTCAGATAATCGTGTTAATTTTGCTAAGAACTTATTTACTATATAATGTTGTGGTGGATTAATTATGACAAAAGATATTTATACAGTTTGTGATGGGGTGAATGTAACTTGAATATTAACAGAACTGAGTTTGTATAAATTATCGTGCTGATTTGCATCTTAATGGCAGGTCTATGGGTTTGACCAACCTTCCTTCAGTGGGGGCCAAAGTCATTTTCTCTCAATTATATATTTTGCATGAGTGTGGGGATGATCAATTGTCATTCAATGAGAAGCAGTCTCAACAAATATTGCAGTATAGTTACAATTGCAACCAGTACAAAGCTGGAACATGCTCACTATTAACAGGTACAATGCAAATTGGTCGGTTCTAATTTTACTGAATAGAAGGGCATTTGGAGCCTAGGATTGAAAAAGGAAGGGTTGTGATAATAATAATAATAATAATAATAACATGCTTCTTAAAAAAGTTATTGGTTTGGTTTGTGTCAAAACGGTATGGTCAAAAAGTTATCGATTTGGTTTGGGTCAAAATGGGTTGTTAAAAAAGGTAATGGTTTTGTTCATGTCAAAACGAGCCGTCTTAAAAAGGTATTGGTTTGGTTTGTCTCAAAGTAGGTCGTTTTAAAAAGATAATGATTAGATTCGTGTCAAAACAAGCCATTTTAAAAAGTTGTTGGTCTGGTTCGTGTCAAAGTCGGACGTTTAAGTTTAAAGAAGGTAACAATTTGGTTCGTTTCAAAACGGGCTGTTTTAGAAAGGTATTGGTTTGGTTTATCTCAAAACGGGCCATTTTAAAAAAAGTATTGGTTTGATTCGAGTCAAAACGGGTTGCGGAAATTTGGTCACATACTTTATCATAAAATGGAACTGGATTTTAGACGAAAAGGTTGCAGCTTGGTATCGGGCTAATATGTTTGCTTGTATACTTATTTGGGTGTCTTGCTTTATGAAGAGGGTTGTTAGGTATCAATTGATGAAAACTGCTATGCATCAGTTGTGATGAACTTGCATATATGTTTTTAAGACGGAATGCATATTTGTGTTTAAGACGAAATCAAATTTTATTTTTTTGATTTTTTGTGTTGATTTTTACATATACGTGTCATGAATGGGTTGGGTTGACCTGCCAAACCGGATGCGTGATGGTATTTTATTTGGGTGACTTTCAACCCCTTGTAATCTGTTGCCCCATTTTATACTCTGAGCTTGTATAAGGGACACAGTAAAACCTTTTTACTCATTATGCTCTTGTTTTGATACATCTTAAGATTTAAATCATTGTTATTTAACGGGTCAAACTTATATATTTAGTAAACCGGTCAATAATGTTGCTGTCAGTAATCATTCGAATATTATTAAACTTGAAGGATATCTTGTTTGTTAGCACAGAACCCAGTTACTTAATCGTATTGACATGCTTTTTATATATATATTTATTATGCTAACATATTTTATCTCCTGATATTTTATTAATTTATATGAAACATCTGCTAAATGGACTTGATCATTGTCATAGCCATGGTGTCCTGCACGGGGTATGCACAAGAGATATAAAGCGGACAAATTTATATAAAAAAAGTCAAATCTCGTCGTTGACCAGCAGGGTTGTGACTCTTTGGTATCGACCACCTGAGTTATTACTTGGAGATGCTCATTATGGAGTTGGTGTTGACTTGTGGAGCGTGGGATACATTCTTGGTGAGTTATACGCTGGTAAACCTATCATGCCTGGTTAAACCGTGGTAGTGTTAATTTTAGAATATAATATTATAATGTTCTTTATGATTTGATCATGAAGATTAAGTATTCAACATTATTATGTACATTTAGAAAATACGTAGAATGAATGAGTTTAATGATATTGTAGGTAAAATGCAGCAAGAATGAATGGCGAAAAGCAGGTGATGGAAACTGGTGCAGTGCAACTCATGATGCCTATGCTGAGTTGGCAAGATCCCCTTGGCCCCCTGGTTTAGTCTAATGTTGACCAGATGCTTATGGATCATGACTACCATATCCAACTAGCTGCTAGGAGAGCACGCCTCATGAAGGACCAAGCTCGATGGAGTTGAGGCTGAAATGGTTAGAAATGTCGTGTATCCATGTAGCCATTTAGCCAAGTAAAAGGTCAAGTGTTACGTTTGAACAGAAGGGTTTGTGAACACGAAAGACCAAACAGATTGATAAATAATCAGAAACAAGAGTTATAAATTGTTGTCGCCGCCGCATCCCGCAGGTTCCTCCTAGTATATATATATGTGTGTGTGTGTGTGTGTGTGTGTGTGTGTGTGTAAAGAAGGAAATGTATGGTTGTATGTTTAATGGGTTGCATACCCTAATAATATATGTGAAGGTTAAAGGGTTGCAAACCCTAATAATATATGCAAAGTTTAAAGGGTTGCAGACCCTAATAATATCTGCGAAGGTTAAAGGGTTGCAGACCTTAATAATATCTGTGAAGGTTATAGGGCGAAATCATCTTTAAAACATAAATAAGTATGTAAGTATGAAAGTATGAAAGAATGTATGTATGAATGAAAGTAAGGTAAGCAGGTAAAGTATATAGTATCTATCTTCGGATGCGTATATATAAGTAAGTGTATGAATGGTATGTTGCCTTATTAACTAGAACTCACTCAGCGTAGCTGACTTTTAGTATGCACACATGTAAATAAGTTAAACAAGCTAGCATGAGGATGGCACTTGGCTTGGATTGAATGGCTAGCATCTAAAGATGAAAGACATGATGTTTTATTTTGTGTTTTATGTTGAGATAATTTATGATGTTTTAAGACAAGTAGTCTATGGTTTGTAAGAAATGGTTTACTTTTATTATTCCACGAAAAGCTTTAATTAACTCTGATACTTAGAACTGTGTTTATGAGTAAATCCAACGATAATGTAGGGACTCGGGATTGGAGCCTTACAAGTTCGTATCAGAGCAAAAGTTTGAGAGAAGTAAGCATCCTACATGTTTAGACTCAAACTGAGAATGGGACTTAAGTAAGAAAAGAAAGAAGATGTCAGTTCAAGAAAGCCATGTGTCACTCAAGCAGGCTTAGTAAAGGTACAATACATGATTAATTTCATGTGTAATGTAAGAATATGTAAGAAATTTAGCTTAATTGCTAGGGATAGGATTATTTGATTGTTTGTGGATTGTGATTGATTGATCAACCCTTTAAAAGTAGAACCTAGCACAAGTGGACTCACAATGGGAAGTGTATAGGACACGGAGAGTAACGTGATCAGCTAATCATAGCTGGCCACTGTTATTACTTGTTAGCCTTACTATCCTTATACTAAATATCTCCTTGAGTGATGACGTATGACTGGCTGGAGCAAGAAAGGTTGTCGGTCAAGGAGGTCATACGGGGGGTCGTGGTAGGCCACGTATTACCCGGGAATCTTCTGAGGAACCGATTACTAACATGAGAGAAGAAGGAAGCGCAACTGAGCAGGACCAGAGTAACAATGAAGGGTATCAACTTGATCCTGATTCAATTTCCAAGTTTAGGTCGAGAATTATGGTGCAAGCTAGTGATGTGGATATCCGGATAAACAACATGGGTCACGGGTATGGTTAGGGGTGATGGGTTAACGGGTTTAAAGATTATATTAATCAGAAATTGCAATTCAGTCCTTGAAGTATATAGGTGGGAATAATAAGGGGTTAAAGTTTAGTTTAGGTTTGAAATTGTATTAATTTGAAACTTGTTTATATATATTTCATAAATAATTAATTAATAATATTAAAATAACTAGATAAGTCGATAAACGTGATATTTTATTGATAAAATTTCCCGAACATAAAAATGGGTCGAGTGACAGTTACAAAATTTTTAAATGGGAAATCTGAGTTGCTACAGTATCTCCTACTTCTAGGAATTTCATCCCAAAATTAAAGAATACTATAACAAAACCAATTAACTTTTGAGGAATGCTCCAAATGAAAATCCGATAAGGGCACTATATATAGGATGTATTAGCGGCATATCCACCATTTCCTTATCATATTTACATTTGTACTGTTATCTTAACTAATTTCGATTCTATATTATGACACACAATTGTTCGTCTTGTGATTTCCATGCGAGGACTTGGGTAATTACGTGTCGACCCGTAATTACTTAGGTCGTTGGATGGTCACCATAACTCATTCCATTATGTGGGTTACAAAACATTTGAAAGACATGATATTTAGAAAACAGAAGATTTAAGGGGTTTTAATTATAAAACTAGAAAATCACCAATGTAAAAGTATAAGCCTTGAAAGTTGAAAAGGGATAACTCATTATTAGTTGAGAATAATAAAATGGGTTGTGATTAATAAGAAAATAAGATAGATTTAGGCTTTAATAAACAATCTAGTTAAATAAAAGAAACTTTAATCAAGAGTTGAAATAGGCAAAAGATAAGTAATTCAATGCCATAAAAAGGCGTTACAATTCATAATTAGGAAAATGACAAAATAGACTAAGATAAGATAAGGAAAACAACAAAAGTCTTCAGAGTCCTTGAGTAGCTTAGCACCTTAAGGAGTTGCATTCATAAGTGTTGGGTCTACACTTGATGGTTTGTACTTAGTTGCTTTGGTTTTGGGTTTTGTATATAAACCGAGATCCTTTATGAATCTCGGTGGGCTTTGGGCTTCCTATTGGGCTTAAATGTTAGCTATCCTATATATAGAACATATTGTATAGGGTTTATGGGTTGTTAAATTCATAGTATTGGCCGTTCACTTTGTTTGGTCAACGAGTATTTTAAGCTAAAGTGCTTAAGCACCCGACGTTAATAATAACATGTGTTTTGAAGCTTTATATCGTGTGTTTTATGTGTTCTTGCTTATTTTCTTGAATCATCTTGGGTTAGATTTCCACGCTAACATCAAGATACTTGATATCATATTGAAAGATCCTTCTACGGGACTTACAATTGGTATCAGAGCCTTAGACCTATTTAGGCTCGTTATTGTGATATCAACGGATTCAAGATATAAGATTTTGGTGGTTTTGTTGCTTTCTGGCGAGTTCTTAATCGGAGAAGAAGAAAAGGATTTATTTTGGTTAGAGATTTGGTCAATTTGGAAACAAATTTGAATCCCATAATGTACGGGATTCAGTTGGCTGCAAATCTTAATCAATCAATCCAGTTCTCGTGTAGATTTGGGTGTTCTCGGCTGTATTCTATAGTTCTCGGCCATTAACTAAGTGTTTTCGGCTTAAGATTTAGTGTTTTCGGCCAAAGACTAGTGTTCTAGGTCAACAGTTTTAGTTCTCGGTCAAAATTCCTGGTTTTAGGTCAACGTTCCTCGGTTTTTGGTCAATTCAGTAGTTCTCGGTCAACTCATGTGGTTCTCGGTCGTCTTCTATAGATCTCGGTCAGAGATATATGGGCCTGATCAATAGTTTATGGGCCTGGTGTACTGTTTTTATTGGATCTTTGGACTTAGACTATTTTTGGACTGATTAAGTTAAATGGATCAATCAATGAATAGTAATGGATCATCCAATGCCTCACTTCATCAAGAACTGGACTCCATAATGGGGACCACTATTCTCGTGCCTCGTCTGTTGTCTCATGAGGGGTTTAGAGAGTGGAAGTTTCGATTCGGGAAGTATGTCAAGATGAAAGATGCCAAATTATGGAGAAGCATAGTTAGGGGTCCCCAAGTCATTACTTACCAAAAGGAGAATTCTACTGAGATTGGTGTGAAGCCTGTTGCTATGTATGATGATGATGTTCTTGCTAAAATGGAAGAGGATGAAAAGGCTCTCTCAACCTTGACTATGGCACTCTCACCTGAGATTGCCCTAGGTTTTTAAGAATTACAATATGCAAAGGAACTATGGGAAGCCCTGATTGAGGTGTATGAAGGAAATGAACACATGAAGAGAAGTCGCTACGACAAAAATTCAATATGTTCAATCATGTTATGGGAGAGTCGTTAGAAACTCAGCTTCAGAGGTTCATAGCTCTTGTGACTGAGATGAGATCTGCAAGCATCAACTTGACAGTTGCTAAAACAAACAATAAGTTGATGAACTCATTACCTCAAAGCTAGGACATGAATGTTACTGTCATTAAAAAGACTAAAGATCTCAACAAGTTAACACTGTCTGAGGTTATGGCCATCATCAAAGCATGTGACATGGACGACAAACAACGTGTCATAAACCATGCAAACTCCTACAGTGCAGCTGGTTACAATGTTGCTTCAAACAATGCACTCATCTCACAAGATAACTTCTCCATGTTCAAAACCACTCAGGGAAAACAGAATTTTCAACCTCAACCCAACTTCTCGATGTTTAAATCCACTCAGGGTCAGGGTCAAGTTTCTCATGTTTCACCATAACCAGCACAAGTGTTCTTTGCTAAACCTGGTCAATCCACTACTGTTAATACTCAACCTCATTCGTCTGGTGTTTCTCCCAGTCAGAACTTCAGTCAGACTCCTGTTATTTCAAAGGAAACTCAAGAGAACATCGCCTTAATGGCGGAATTCATGAACCGTTACAATGCTTATCTTGCGGGAGATTTGGTTCAACCTGTAGTAGTTGCCGAACTCGATCAAATTCATCCTGATGATGTAGAGAAAATGGATATCTCTTGGCAAATTACCATGGCAGTGTTTAGGGCCAAGAAATTTACTCTGAGAACTGGAAGAAACAATTGAACATGCCAGATAATCAGAAGGTGGATTTCAACAAGGACACTCTGAGGTGTTACAACTATCACGAGTTGGGTCAGTTTGCTCATGAGTGCACCAATCCAACAAAGGAAGGAAATATGGAAAGGGCGTTGTTTCCCGTGGGTAATTTTAGAGGAGAAGCTGGGGGTAGCTCAGGTGATGGTGAAAGGGGTATGGTTGCTCAACAGTTCTCATCGTCTGATCAGATGGCTGCTCTCAACATACATAATCAAACTGCAAACTTTGCTCGTGTTGAAGAATCTAAAGAAGAAAATGTTGCCGAGGATCAAGTCAAGGAACTTCAATTTGCATTTATGGCATTCACTTCTCCCAACTCATCTGAGGTAAGTTCTCCTTTATGTTCTCAAGCTTGTATTGATAAATTAGATCTTTACAAATCTCATAATAGTAACATGCTTAGAGAAATGAAAATGGTAAAATCTGAAAATCACAAGCTTAAGAAAACTTAAAAGGTTTATTTGGATAAAATAGAGACACAGAAAAAGGACTTTTCCAAACTAAAATCTGATTTTAGTTTGAAATATTGTCACCATCTAGATACCAAACAGAAAATTGTTGAATTAACTGCTAAACTGGAAGCCTCTAAGTTAGCAGTACTTAATCTAACTGAAAAATTTAAAAGGGCTGAATTTGACTATAGAAAGTTTGATGGTTCCAGTAAGGTAGTTAATTCAATAATTGAAAATCAGCTATGGTGGAAAGAGAATTAGGGTGAGAGTATAGGATATAGTCAGGTAACCTCACTATATAATGACAACTCTACATGTCTTCCTCTTACCAAAGAGAAGGAAGAGAAGGTTAAAGATATGAAGTGTGGTAAACAAGCTAACAGTGAAAAGAACAATTCAGTAGAAACTACTGCGTCCACTTCAAAAGTGAACGACTCTGGTGTGTTTACTTCATGTGCGGAGAAAGTAATCGTTGAGGAATGGACTGATGAGGATGATAACTCTAGTGTTTCATTTAATAAAGACATTAATTCTGATGTTTCTTTAAAACTACCTGTTTTAAATTCCGTTATTCCGACTGTTTGTGTGGGCTCTGTTTTTAAGAGCAAGGGATTCTTGTGTGGTTGATTCCGTTAAGACTTTGAATTCTGATAATGTGATTTCTAATAAGTTTAAAAATTCAAAAGATTCCAACAAATACTCATCGCCTAAGTTTGTTAAAGAGGGATGCTCTATTGACAATCAAGGCGATAAGTTAAAAAAAGTTACAAGTGGTAAGCGTCAAGTAAAACAAACTGGTCCACACAATCGGTCCAGAGAAGGAGTTGCCCAAAATAATTTTTATGTAAAACATCAAACTTGTTTTAACTGTGGCACTCCCGGTCATATTGCCAGTAATTGTCCACATCGTCCATAAGTTCCCTATTTTGGATTTTATCAGAGGAATACACCTTATATGCCACATAATACACACAGACAAAAAATCAGGCATAATCGGACTAATCCCTCTAACGGTGATTGGAACATAAACAAATCTGGCAGGTTTATTCCTCATCAGACCAAGCCTAACATGTTTCGTAAAGAGGGTAGAAAATGTGCTTTGGTCTAAAAAACGAACACGAATTATAAACCAAAACAAGTGAAAAAGACAAAATCGTTTGTCTCTAACCCTCAAAAACCGGAGACCACGTCATCCATTCATACACATAATGCCGAATCTTACAATGGCAGACATAAATGGTTGCCTAAATCTCTGGTAAAAGAGTTATTAAACTCAATGTTAGATGATCAAAAGGACATGTCATGACAACCTGTGACAATCTTAGATGAGTCAGGGTCACCCAGTGTAACTATGGACTGGGTACCAAAGTCCAACTAATCTCGCACATCGTACAGGAACAGCTATGGAGGAATATCATAAGACCTTGGTATGTTGATAGTGGCTGTTCCAGGCACATGACATGAGATATTTCCTAGCTACATGACATTCAAATTTTTAATGGTGGGCATGTGTCCTTTGCGGGAGGAGAAAAATGGAAGATTACATAGAAGAGACTGTAACTAATGGTGCTCTGAGAATCGAAAATGTTAATTTTTTTTTAGAGTTGAAGCACGGTTTGTTGAGTGTGTCACAAATCTGTGATAAAGGGTTTTCAACTCATTTTACTAAGAAAGAGTGTTTGATTTTGAAACCTGATATCATCATAGCAGAAGACTGGATTCTTGTTCGATCACAAAGAAAAGATAATGCTTATGTGATCGACATGAACAAAAATATTCCTGACAAAATAACATGCTTGTTTTCAAAAGTGTCTGAACAAAATGCAATGCTTTGGCATCGTCGTCATGGTCATCATAATATGAAAAACTTGAACCGTATTGCTATAAATGATTTGGTGCGTGGTTTACCCGTTAAAGATTTTGTTACTATTGAAAAATGTGTGGCTTGTGCTTTGGGCAAACATCATAGAAAATCCCATAAGCCAAAATTGATTAATACCATTTCATCCGTTTTTCAATTGCATCATATGGATATTTTTGGTCCGGTTCATGTTTTGAGTCTTTCTCGCAGCTCTTATTGTCTAATTATTACTTATGACTACTCACGTTTTACTTGGGTGTTTTTCTTGTCAAATAAGAGTGAAAATGCAGAACTGATCAAGTGGTTTGTGGTTCTTATGGAGAATCAACATAATCTGAAAGTGAAGGGCAGTCGTTGCAACAATGGTATGGAATTCAAGAATGCTTCATTGAATTATTTTTGTTCAGAAAGGAGGGTACTTCGTCAGTACAGTTCAGCTCGTACACCGCAACAGAATGGTGTGGCTGAGAGGAGAAACATGACTCTTATTAAGGCATAGAGGAGCATGTTGTGTGATTTTAAACTACCATTATTCTTCTGGGCCGAAGCTATTAATATAACATTCTATGTTCAAAATCGGGTATTAATCAACAAGTCTCAAATGAAAAGTCCATATGAGATTTCTTACGGTCATAAGCCCACAGCTGCACACTTCAGAGCATTTGGTTGCCCATGTACTATACTGAAACTTGAGTCAACTCCAAAATTTCGTGCCAAGCTGATGACTGTTACTTCATTGGTTATGCTGGTCATACTGCTCACAGAGTCTACAATAAGTCAACCAAGCAAATTTTGGATTAATATGATGTTCGTTGGCTGGAAGAAAACCAATTACCCAACCATGCACATTTCTTCAAAATGACTCTCCACAGTAGATTAGCATATTTAGTTTATATCACTTATACTTTTACACATCATGGAAATCTACCATACGAATCAATGACTAGTCTAAGCCTTTTAAGCTTAATAACTTCACCCGTTAGGCACACAAAAACAATTTTCTCTATCATTTTCCAAAGGTTGGATCAATTTTCATTTGAAAATATTTTGATGCTTCAAAAAGCTGTTAACTGAATAATCATATCACTTCCCAGAGAATTATAGAAGACACATATGTTAAAAACTCAGTCACCCCGGTCACTCTTAGCTTTCAGGTATATGGCTATCCCGTATGACCACAATTGGTTAACAGGACCAAACACATATGAGAATACATGTCCCTCCAACTTAGAATTACCGACATAATGTTAAAAACATTCTTCCATATGTGAAACTTGAGTCAACTCCAAAATTTCGTGCCAAGCTGATGACTGTTACTTCATTGGTTATGCTGGTCATACTGCTCACAGAGTCTACAATAAGTCAACCAAGCAAATTTTGGATTAATATGATGTTCGTTGGCTGGAAGAAAACCAATTACCCAACCATGCACATTTCTTCAAAATGACTCTCCACAGTAAGATTAGCATATTTAGTTTATATCACTTATACTTTTACACATCATGGAAATCTACCATACGAATCAATGACTGGTCTAAAGCCTTTTAAGCTTAATAACTTCACCCGTTAGGCACACAAAAACAATTCTCTATCATTTTCCAAAGGTTGGATCAATTTTCATTTGAAAATATTTTGATGCTTCAAAAAGCTGTTAACTGAATAATCATATCACTTCCCAGAGAATTATAGAAGACACATATGTTAAAAACTCAGTCACCCCAGTCACTCTTAGCTTTCAGGTATATGGCTATCCCGTATGACCACAATTGGTTAACAGGACCAAACACATATGAGAATACATGTCCCTCCAACTTAGAATTACCGACATAATGTTAAAAACATTCTTCCATTCAGATAATGTTAAGAGGTAGGTTTGATAAATTCTCATCAATTTCAGTGAGAGGATTCTCCCATCCAAACCCTGCCGTACTATGTGAGTATGAGGTGCTGGCAACGTATTCATTAGGAATGACATCAGGAAACAAGGTGCTCCCAAAAATTTGACGTATAGCACTCTCCCCCTCAACTATTGGAGCATTTTCCTAGGAAGTTGAAGACACAATTTCAGTGACTTCTTCTGGCTGATTGACAGAGACGAGCGGAGTAACCTCAAGTGGCTATGTGAGATCATCATCCAGGATTGGAGATATGTGAGATACTGCATGTGGATCTTCTTTCTCAGCATCTACGGTAGCATCACCTAACATTTCCGTGTTGATAACCGGAAATACATTGGTTTTCTAATCAAGCACTAGGGGGTTGGAGTCAAATTAGGGTGATTTGGGGTAAGCCAGATACACTTTGAGAAGATATAGGAGGCATCACAGGTCCATAAGTGATGTCCATCTAAGCTTTATGCCTAATTGAACCTAATCGATATCACTGACGCAATGAATATCATGCTAAGTCCGTTATACCTGTCATCAACCTGTCTCTTTATGCCATAATAATGCTGATCATGAATCCTTGTGAAAGTACCTCATTCAATAAGATTCCATGTTCGGATCTTTTCATAAAAAGGCGTCGTTTATATCAAAACTGAAATTTGATCCCAAAATATGTTATATTTCAAGAGGACTGGTGTTTGTGTTAATTATTGTTTATTTTATTTTATTCATTTTGTTTTTATCTCAAAACTACTCTCCTTGAAGAATGTGTTCAAATTGGGCCCTCTTTAAAGTGGTTAAGACGCTTTGGGCCTTGGATTTGCAACTGGGTACCTTACGGATTGTTTTTGGGCTTATATGTGAACTGGGCTCATATGGTTGGAAAATTGTGGGTTCTCGGCCCACTTAGATTGGGATATAAATATCTTTTGAGCATCAATTATTGTTATTTTTTGAAATCACTCTCTCTTGCAAAATTCCATCTTGCCGAAAACCCTATATGTGATATACTAACCAAAACTTGTCTTGCTTGGTGCTCTTTGATTCAATCACAGGTAATGAACACACGAAGGATTTGGTCGATATTTACGAGATGAATTGAGATGTAATTTCAAAGATAGATGAGTTGTTTGTGAAGATTCATACGTTGATTATGTGTTTGTTTGACAGATCTTTGATTGCAACATGTTGGGAATTTGTTATGGTTGAATGTTAGGATTTTATTGCAGGTTCCATGGTGGATTAGAGACTTAGGTTAATTGGAGGGAATGACACGGAGTTCTAGGCTGAATCCAAAGTGTCTTTTGTCTCACTGACGGTTTGACCGAAAACCCATGGTCATACCAAGGGTTCTCGGTTGACTTTTGTTGACCGAGATCTCTTGTCCCTGACCGAGAACCCCTCTTCTCGGTGGGTCTGAACAGAGAACATGTCTCCTTTGAACGCAAACTCCATACATTGACCGAAATCTCTTTACATGGATAGAAAACATTCTCCTGGACCGAGATCCTTTATAATATTGTTATTGTTGTTCATTTATGGTCCATCAAATTTGTTTTTATCAAGATTGGTCCTAAATGTTTAAGAAATTCATAATTGTGCCCCTGAACTTGTGTTAGTCATTCAAATTGTGTAAATCCTTGCTAACTTACCTCGTTTGTTGCAGTAATGGCTGATCAGGCTCCATTAAAGTTTGTCGATACTCACAATATTGCTAGACATCTCTTTAATCCTCCTTTGGCACACAAGGAGTTCAAGTCCATGATTGTTGGTCTCAACACGTGCAGGATTTCTCACGCATTACGAGAAACTCCGATTTTTTGCAAGAAGATGATAACTGAATTCTGGAAAAATGCCTCAATCAATCAACAAGCAGGGAGTGGAGCCATGACTATAAACTCCACTGTTCAAAAGAAGCCGGTCATGATCTCTGAGGTTGTTATACGTGATGTGCTACTGTTTGGGGATCAACCTGATTACCCAACGGAATACTCGATTGCTGATGTTACTGAAGTATTGACTAGAATGGGTTATGAGGGAACTTATCCTCCTGCAATCAAGAAACTTTTCCATCCCTACTGGAGGTTCTTGATACACACATTCTTTAAGTGTGTGTCGGGACGAAACGGAGGATCCGATGAGATTAGCCACATCTAGATGTTGGCTGTAGTTGCTCTAATAATGGATTGGAATTTCAATTATTCCAAGTTCGTCTTTGATGAGATGATGAGCAACCTGAAGGGGAAGAAGAAAGAGATGTTTGTTATGTATCCTCTATTCATACAGATGATTTTTGAATCATGTTACCCTGAATTTGTTAAATCTGTTGAGACATTCGTTATAAGTTGATGGGACCCAACACCTTTGGGTTGATGAAACAGTCAAGGAAAGGGGCTAAAGTTGTCTACCAAGGTCTTCACGATATAGTTAAATTTGGCCGGTTTTCTGAAACAGAGACTGTACCGGTTATTGCTGAAGTTACTGAAGAGCATGTGGCGCCAGCTCAAAGGCGTGCTGCTACACTATAGATCAGTTCTGATGATGAAGATGAAAAGATAGAACACCATGAAACAGATAGTGCTCCGACTACTGTGCAAGTAATAGATTTTGAGACTTTTAAAGAATTACTACAGTCGACTGTCTTGAAGCCTCCTCAAGCAGTCACTGTGAATGAAGATGATGATACCCCTGAAGAACCAGTCGCCGATCTCATTCCACATAAACGAAGGAAGAAAGATCCGAGACCTGGCGTGCTGGTCTCTGAAACACCAACAACACCTACAACTGCACAATCAACAACAAGCCAACTACCACAATCACATCAACGTGAGCCGAATGTTCCTAAGACTCATGTTGATCCTAGTCCATCCTTTGCTGAGCCTCAATCTCAAGAACAGATTTTTGATGATATTGCTCGTGAGTTTGCCTTTGAGGCCGATATTCCACATACTGATGCGCCATTTGGATCATCTTTTCCAACCAATCAAGGTCAGTCAAGCTCTAGTGCGTCTGAGAAGCTTGCATAGATTCTCGCCATGCAAGAGACTTTCTTGCAAAATAAAGGAAAGGGTGTTGTATTTGAAGCTGCTCCCATTGACGTAAAAGCTCTACAACGTCGGGTTTTTGAACTCAAACAAGATTCAGCCATAAAAGACGTGCGTATTCAAGAACTTGAGGCTAGCAACTATGAAAAGGATTCCAAGAGCAAAGAGCTTCAATCCAACATGGGAGGATTAACTGCTATGTACCTAGACCTCCAACAAAAACTTTTTCACAAGTTTGGAGATGAATTCAAGAGCAGTGATGACATAACGTCTTGGACACCTCCAATTTATCAAGGTGGCAGTTCCAGCGGTTGTCCAACTACCAACATTGATGAATCTGAGACGCTGGAACAATATATGTTTGCACCTCCAATGACAAAAGAGAAATCAGATCAAATTCATAAAAGGCTCCAAGTAATGAAGAATTCCAATCAAAATGTTGAGTCGTCTAATCATCCAGACAGGTTCATTGTCACCTTTCCAAAGGGATTCTCGGATAAATATGGTGATCGCTCTGGAGTAGTGTCGTGGGGTTATGATGCTGACAAGAACATGTGGTCGGTTAAACGGAGGCCTGGGACTACCAAATACTACAAGAAGATGAAGGACTTCGGGTCTCGGACAAAGGTAGGTCTTAGTGACCTGATCAATGCTCCATTTCACAATCCAACACATGACAAGCGGGCGACTGACTTCTGGAACTTTCTACGTCGTCAAGTCAATAATGGATTTCCAAACATGAAGACCACTGAATCATTTTTTAAGAAGGCTAAGGGGGTTAAAGATCCACGGACAAGAAAGACCATGGTGAATGTTATGTGGCATGCCACATACCAGGATACTTATATTCCTGTGCCTGAAGCCATTCCAGATGGTACCCTAGATAACATGAGGTTCTGGATGTATGATAGTGAGACTGCCACCATTGTTATACGATTACAGAAAGGTAAAGGGCAGTTCAGGTTTGTTGATCCAAGAGATTTGCTTAAGTTTGGAGAAAGCGATATCAAGACCCTCAGCACATTTCAAATATTGGCTGATCCAATCTTTGAAACGGCTGCAAAGGAATACACAAGTATGGCAGCCTCTATCATCAGAACTAAATTTTGGGCAGGTGGTTTGAAGGATGCTGACATTGATTACATGGAGCACGTTTAAGAACGAAGCTACAAACCAAGGGGTGGATTGTTGGGTCTACACTTGATAGTTTGTATTTAGTTTCTTTGGTTTTGGGTATTGTATGTAAACCGAGATCCTTTATGAATCTAGGTGGGCTTTGGGCTTCTTGTTGGGCTTAGTGTTGGCTATCCTATATACAGAACATATTGTATAGGGTTTATGGGTTGTTGATTCATAGTATTGGCCGTTCACTTTGTTTGGTGAACGGGTATTGTAAGCTAAAGTGCTTAAGCACCCGACATTAATAATAATGTGTGTTTTGAAGCTTTTCATCGTGTGGTTTATGTGTTCTTGCTTATTGTCCTGAATCATCTTGGGTTAGATATCCGCGCTAACATCAAGATACTTGATATCATATTGAAAGATCCTTCTACGGGACTTACAATAAGAGCTTGAGTAGTCGAGGTAGATTGACTTGGAATAGCTTGAATGGGTTGAACTTGCATAGAAGGGATTGATTAGAGTATGCTTTGTACACTTGAGCTTGGGTGTGTGGGGTTTGATAGAGTTGGGTTAAGTAAGGTTGACCTTCATTGATGGCAGGACTTGAAGGACATGAGGTTGATGGGTTTGAACTTGGTGAGCATAGGTAACGTATTACGGTGCACTCATAGCTTGGGCTTGATGAGCATGGATAAGTTGAGAGCACATATTATGGAGATGATTTGGGTATCCACAATGATATCAAGCACGGGTATTACGAACACCGGGTTGAGCATGTGGGGCGGCTTGTGCATTAGGCGGGACACGACAAGTTTAGGAAGGTGGTCATAACGGGTGAATTGGGTGCATAGTCGGTAGGGGGATTGAGCAGGGTGATGATGGTTACATTAAGAACATAGAGGATGAGGTCCGGCATAGGCTCTTTTGTTCGAGGCATTTTGGTTTTGGTTAGGATTGATTAACGACATAGTTTTGATGGTTGGATTTACACTTGTTGTGATTGTTGTTGTCGTGATTGTTGTTGTTTGAAGTAGGTTTGGGTTCGGCCTTAGCATTAGAGGATGATTCGGTTTTGGTCTTGTCGAGATTAGGCTTGGAATTCTTTCGGGGTAAGGTTCCATCCCTGACATGATTGTCGGTGAGGTAAGCAGCTAGGTCCATAGCCTCACCGATGGTTAAGGGGTCACGACTCATGACTCACCACAACATCACGGAATATGTTTGGTAAACCGCGAATGTGTTTCTAAATGATGCAGTTCTCGGAGGTTACAAGGTGGGGTACGATAAGGTTAAGTTCATGGAAACAATTGGAATAGGTGGAGTTAACCCCACCGATTTGCTTGAGCTCCCAAAATTCAGCTACAAGCCTTCCCAGTTCATGCTCGGGGCAAAAATCTTTCTTGTCGCCTCCTTGAGATCCTCCCAAGGCATGGCTACAGCCAACTCGGCACCTTGGTCGGCTTTCAAGGAATTCCATGTGATAGCTCGGTCCTCGAAACCGCTCGCGGCGAACTTAGTCTGTTTGGCGTCCGGACATTCACAATGGATAAACACAATCTCCATCTTCTCGAACCATTGCAGTAGTGTGATGGCATTTTCCTCACCACGAAATGAAGTAGGTTTGGTACTCAAAAAGTTACAAAACTCATAATTTTTCGGTGCAGCCGAAGTAGCATATCCATTAGCGTTGAGGCTCTGGATTTGGGTTATGATTGTGGGCATAGCAGCAGCCAACTCTTTGGTGATTCTAGAAGCCAAGCGGTGATCGTGAGAACTAGATGAACGTTGATGACGATGGTGGTTTCTTAGTGAAGACATTTTAAGAGGAATACTTATGAGGTGATGTAGTCAATACGATTAATGCGTGATAACTAGATGAGGAGATGAAGTCAGTTTAAAAGTTAAAATGTATTTGATTAAGTTAACTTAATAAACAAGTAATGAAACAAAAGCCTCCCATGAGCTTTCCAAAGCAGTTTGAATGGCCCAACGAACTAATGAATAAAATAACTGAGTTGGATGGCCCATGAGCGTTACATGGCATTTTAACTGTACCAACTAAATAACAAACTAACGAGATAAAAATGAGTAGCTGGAGTATCTCGTCAACCACCAAGTATGATGAACTCCAACAAAAATAATATTCAAAACAAGTTGAGGAATGGATAGTTGGAGTGCCTATGGATACCATGGATTTTTCACCCAAAAACCCATATAAAAAAATATAACACAATAATCGGAAAATACCGAATTTAGCCACAAACCACCAAGATTTCGGTTTAAAAACAGCCTAAGGTGTCGATTGTATGACAGTTGTGTCCCACTTTGGCCTATAAGATCGAGTACTGTGATCAGGTTATCCTCCAGGTAAGGAATAAAGAATTACCTTGGGTTCTCGGAAACGGTTTGCCAAGGCCCGACTCACAGTTCTCTCCCCCTTTCAGTTACTACCGGACTTGTCACACAACCTAGCCGTAAGGTGAAAGAGTAAAAACAACACTAGGGATTTCTTATAGAATTTCCCAAAAATAAAAGGCCATTTACTTGATTTAAAATACTTACAAAAAATTATCTTTGAGTTGAGGCGTAGCCTCGAAGTTGTGTGTGTGTGTGTGCATGACAATACAATAATAAACAATAATTAAATAATTTTTTAAGAAAGCTGTAAATGAATAATTTAAACAAATAAGGCAAAAAGATAAGCACACATGGGGATCCTAAGCATTTTACTATGACACCACTAACGACGTATCTTAAACCTTCAGCTCTGATACCAATCTGCCAAACCCCAACCTAAGGCGAAAATGTCGGGACGTGATCTGATTGATCACAGCTCTCAAGGTACTATCATGCAATATTTAAAAGTGGCAATATCTAATAAATTCAATTAAATAATCCAAATAATTCAAGTAAAAAATCATAAGATAAATGCAACAATATAAGTCATACCTAAGTAATTCATCAATTTTGCAATCAATTCAATATAACCTGCATATGCGTAGAACATAAAATCGTTTTGTCAGCATAAGGTTTAGTGAGTAAAACACCAGTTATGTCAATACAATATAATATGAATGAATGAGCAAACTGTCCTTAATGCGGTATACCATTAAGTCATAGTATTAAACATTTCAAACATATAATAAAGAATGGGCTAAACCGTCGCCATGCGAATCGGGCGTTGGTTACCATGAGTGAGTTTTCGGTGAAACCATTTTCAACGCTGGCAACTACGACCATCGTATGATCATACTAAAAATATCTTGTACCTCTCCGAATGCGTTCAAATAAGCAAATAAGCATATAGTAAGTTAGGCATTAAACTGACATACACACAAGGATTAAACAGTTGCAATTGTGAATACTATATAATAGGTATATATCATAAGATATGCATATGTCCCAAAAAAAGAATTAAGAATAAGTAAAAAGGGGAGTGAAATACTCACCTTAACAATAAGCGAGGGAAATAAATGCGGAAAGAAAAAGGTAGCAACAAGTGTCACGCTCGACGAGATGAATCAACAGGAAAACCCTAAGTAGTAATAATAATCGGAGAATAACTACAGATTAAAAGATGGACTAATGGAGTATTGAGACATAAGCGGGTAATTGCAATAATAACTAAATCAAATTTATTATATATTTAGAATGGTTATCTTAAATTAGAAACTGTTAGTAATATATAAAAATACATTTGTTTATAAAATGTTTGTACAAATAATTAATTTAACATGTTAATTAATAAAATATATTTTAATTATGTATATTTAAAATATAACCCTTTTAAACCTTTAATATTAAAATATTTAACAATTCATATTATATAAAATATATACCTATTTATAAAATATATGAAAATATATGGTTTTAACGATGGTTCGGAAAGACAACTAGTTAATATGTCTGTTTTAAGAAAATAAAGTTTATATATGAATTTTATAATATTTATAATACTAGTTAGTGATTTAGTATAATTAATAACAATTAATAAAACTCTTTCCAAAAATATATAGGGCTAGGGGATTCGAATCCGCGTCCCTAGCGGTTCAAGCTTTTTAACACAACCACCCTAGCCATCTGGGCTAGGGTTTTAATTGGTTATAACATGAATCGAGTAGAATTTAAACACATAGCCGCGAGTCAGAAACATATATGAAGATAATCCAATCGGCCAATCCGTTAAACGTTTGGCCGATTAGACTTAGGGTTATTGTAAAATAGTAAATTCCGATCAAAACCATATAATAATTACCTATTAAAATGTTAAATCGATGATTTAATCGATCGATATGCAGACGAATCAAACAAGGGTATGAAAAGATAATTGCAGATCGTTACAACTTAATTAATTATAGGGGTTTTGACGGCGTTGGAATAAGGATTGCATATCTAGGTTTAATTGTATAATGATAGTCGTTATAGTATAGATTGCTTAACGGTTTGAGATGGTAGAGTATTTTGAGTAATTCGTATCACATTTTATCAATTTAACTTAATTACAATCGTTGGTGAGCCGCTTATGGCAAGATTATCAAAACCTTTGATTCAATTTCCACGTTTATGTCGAGAATTATGGAGCAAGCTAGTGATTTGGGTATCCGGGTAAACAATATGGGTCACGGGTATGGTTAGGAGTGACGGGTTCACGGGTTTAAAGATTATAATAATCAGTAATTGCAATTTAGTCCTTGAAGTATAGAGGTGGAAACAATAAGGGGTTAAAGTTTAGTTTAGGGTTGAAATTGTATTAATTTGAAAGTTGTTTATATATATAACATAAATAATTAAATAATAATATTAAAATAACTATATAACTTGATAAACGCGATATTTTATTGATAAAATTTCCCAAACAAAAAAATGGGTTGGGTCACGGTTACAAAATTTTTAAATGGAAAATCTGAGTTGTAACACTAATCTTGTGTTTGATTTTCATAATTTGTGATATTATTCCATGAACCTTGCTTCCATTAGATGTATTTTAGGTTGCATGAGCCCCAGGTAGTTTTTTATTGTATAAATTTGTTTCGTGTAGTCGTTAATTTCTTGTTTGGTTAATACTGAGTGTGTTGATTGATTGTGGTAGACGCGTGCCATTAGGGTTTGTGTTTCTTGAATCATTTAGGTCAATAGGATCATCTTCTTCGAGTTGGACCATGACCTTAGGGGTTAGCTTATCTCTCTGCTTTAGTTTATTTAGTTACCCGTTGCGAGACCACGTGCGGTTCTCTAGCTTTCGACTAGAATAGTTTGTAAGTGAAGTTATTTTTTCCTTATTAGTATATTACCCCTTTCTTCCGAGTTTTGTAATTTGATCTAGCCTTAGTGAGGATTGTGATTTTGATATGGACCAAGTAATAAATCATTAGGATACGTAAATAAACAATCATGAACTAAAAGCTAAGTAGACGTCGTTAGGGTTTTCTTGTAAAACTGCCCGCGGGGCCCAGTTGCTTTGATTGCATCTATCTTAGTTCATCTTTAGTAGCCGGTTTCAAACTCTTGTTAGCACCTGAACCACCCTATACTCGTTAAGTCATTTTACTTAGGTGATTCGTTTTCCCATTATCGTTAAATCCCGTTAAGTTTTCTAGTTAATTTCGTTAGTTAAGTTAAATTAGATAAATACAAAATCTATTAAATATTATTAGGTAGAAATTAGATTAGGGTTAATTATCTAAGTCGTTATCATGTGTCTTTGTGTTTGACATCCGGACTTCCATTAGACTATGCTGCCACGCGATCGGTACACTTGCCGTTTGTGGAAAGCTTAGTTAGGATTGTTTGGTTTTATAAATTTAAAGTTTTGTGTGAATTGTGTGATTTAATTGTGCATTATTTATTAGCTTCTTTCATTACATCATCCATCAACTTCGGATCTCTCACCAACTTCGGCTCGAAGAGGTCAATAATAAGCTGCAAGAACCTCAGGTACATGAGGAACTTGTTCTTCACATGACGAGTGGCACAATTCTCCTTGAGATGATAAAATACAAGCTTGGAGAAGTTAAATGGCTTGTTCAGTACTAAGGCTGCGTATGATACGACAATTGTCGAACCCTCCTTTTCGTCCGCCTAAGACGATGTATAAGTACATGGAGTATGTACTTATAATGTTCGCATAAATAAACCTTATTGTACGGCGACTTCTCGAGATCACCCTTGTACTTCAAACATCCTAACAAACCTTTAATAATATCTTTATCAAACTTACAACGATCATCTACAGTAGCAGAAAGCTGTAACACCTTGCGTATTGATGTGCGAAAAGCTATATATAAATATTAATAACTAATTATCGCAATTCAACACTAAGTCTTAGATTTATAAAACCAAACAATCCTAACTAAGCTTCACACAAACGACAAGTGTATCGGTCGTGTAGCAGCACAGTCTAATGAATGTCCGGATGTCGAACATAAAGACACGTGAGAACGGCTCAGATAATTAACCCTAATCTAAGTCCTGCCTAAATGATATATTTATTTATCTTAATTATTTAAACTAACTAAACTTAACTAACGATGAAACTTAGCGGAGCTAACGATAATAAGAAAACGAATCACCTTAGGTAAGATGACTTAATGGGTATGGGATGGCTCAGGTTCTAAGAAGTGTCTGAAATCGGCTTCTAAAGATGAACTAAGATAGATGGAATCAAGACAGCTGGGTCCCTACAATCAGTTTTACCAGAAAACCCTAACAACGTCTATTTAACTTTTAATTTACGTTTGTTTATTTACGTACCCTAATGATTTATTACTTGGTCCGTATAAAAATCACAATCCTCACTATGGCTCGAGCTAATTACAAACCAAGTAAGAGACGGGTAATTCAATAATAAGGATAAAATAACTCAACTTACAAACTAACCTAGTCGATAGCTAGAAAACCGCATGTGGTCTCGCAACGGGTAACTAAATCAACTAAAGCAGAGACATAAGATAACCCCTAAGGTTTTGGTCCAACTCAAAGAATATGATCCTACTGACCTATATGGCTCAAGAAACACAAACCATAATGGCACGCGTCTACCAAAATCAATCAATACACTCAGTATTAACCGAACTAGCAATTAACGTCTCCACGAAACAAATTCATGCAATAATAAACTACTGGGGGCTCATGCAACCAAAAATATATCTAATGGCAGAAAGGTTCATGGAATATTATCACAAATTATGAACTTTACAATAACTAAACAATCAAACACAATATTACAACCCAAAAACTGATAAATCAACCGTTAAACATCAAACCTAGGTGATTCTAACCAATCTATCCAATCATAATCAACAAACAGTAGAAAATATATATAAAAGTGATGAACATGTTCATATAAATCTGATTACAAAAGGTTTGAATGATTAAAAACCAAAAACAAACTTAAAATCGTTAAAATAGTCAAAACCTACAACCAAAGGATAAAAGATAAAACCGTAATCTTGTCCTCCTTGGTTTCTCCCATAGAGCAGGTGTGAGATGGCTGAGAATGATGTTAATTTTGTTCTTAGGGTATAAACCCTTAATATATATGTTTAACCACCTCATTCCTAATATAAAATAGGGTAAAATAAGCCCACAACACCCACTAAAAGACAAAATAGACGGGGTAGCTGATTCTTGAACATTCTTGGCAGCCTTGGGGACATTTGGGACGCCGTGTAGTACGACTTGAAAGGGCCACCTGGTCACGTAGCGCAGCCAGGCCTTTGGGTAATCGTTTTTCGTTATTCGCTTATTTTACTCGTTAAAACTCGTAAACGCGAATCGTCTTCAATCCAATCCTCTGGTGAACGATATCCTTCACTTTAAGACTTATTTTCCATGCTCTATTCACCATGATCCTATATCAAACATAAACATGTAAAAACCATCGAAAACAGATTAACAAATGCTAAAACACAATGAAAAATATGACAAAACATGCTTGAATATGTGTGTATTTCATAGCACATCAAACATCCCCACACTTAAACCTTTTTCTTCCCTGAAATGTATTTTGCAATGGAATCAAAATTTGAAACTGATTTGTATAACATATAGGTTATCTTTTATGCACAAATAAACGCAAAAACCGCGATTGTTGATATTGTTGTCCATTTAAACCCATGCCTTAATCTTTACTGGGACAAATAAGATCCAACAATTATATTACTCAGTGGTTTACACAATTAAGACCCAATTACTTTCAGCTTTTACCAGACCAGACCACCCCAACTTGACTTAAACCTCAAAATTAGCAGATTTAAAATTTTTGTTGCTATCTTTTTTTATGAATAGTTAAGACGCTCAAGGGTATTGTTTATCCACGTAAGCTTAGGCATCAAAGTCTACCAAGCAGCCATTAGATTTATATTAAGGTATAATTAATTAATTAACTAGTATTCCTCACAACATGACATACCCCCGTTATCAAGCAATACCCCGAACCATTACCATAGGTGTGTATGCATAATTTCATCTGTAGGGTTTAGATGTGGCGTGTCCCTTGTAATCAGATGCACATGGCTAATAGTGTGGATGATCAAGTCAGTAGTGTATTTGTACTTTCCAGTTGTAGTGATCATGTTTAATGACTTATATGGCAGAAAACTGCGGGTTTGCTCTTTTTTAGATCTATTTAAATATTCACAACCCCACTTAGGAATTGTGAATACCCAGATGAAAAAACTGCATACAGATCCATAGTCTCCGAACCCGAGGCATCCTATCAATACAAAATTTAAAGTTATAAAACCATACGCCAATGAAATGTATAACACTAAAGCTAAACAGTTTAAGCTACCCAAGCATCATATGATAACGTATTCAAAATTTAAAATTTATACTATTTATATCATTAATACCAAATATTGAGGCTTGAGTATGGCCCGACCTTTCATTACTTATTTTCAAGGACAAAACGCATTACCCACAAGAGATTTCCGTTTACACATTTATCAAATTGCCCTTTCATTCTCAAGGTTGAGCCTACCGACAGATCTCAAGTTAAGTGTATTTTGTTTTATATTATCTCTTACTATTAGTAGTTTAAAAAACCAATTTCCAATTTTTCTATCATCTTCAATTTTTATTGCAAAAATAAATTTAAAATTATTGGAATAATTTTGTTTTAAGTTTTAATCAATGTTTTTTTTTACAAATTTTCTTTTTAAACCTTTCTTTAATTTTATTTTTGTTATTTATTGGTACATTTAAAACATTAATTCCCTATCCCCACTCTTAAATTTCGCATTGTCCTCAATGTGAGACAGGAAAAAGACAAAAATAAAATAAATAAATAAATAAAAATGGAACAGACTCCCCTGGTAAATAGTAGTGAACGTGTGTCATGAGTCATGCTCCATGCCCTCCAATTCGAACGCAAGCCTCAAACTCAAGCGCTCTCTACCAAGCTATAACTCACGAACGAACGTGACTCCTCTAAAACAAGTGGCATCCCCACACTTGTTTATATTCATCTCATATACCATCATCATCAACCAACCATAGAATAACTTGCAAACAAGAAAAGAAGCAACTGGAGTATTGGAGAAACAAAACCAAAACTAAAAGAAAACGAAACATATTACTGGGTTGCCTCCCGAAAAGTGCTAAGTTTACACAAAAAGTCTTCAGCCAGACTTGAACCCGAAACCTCAATCAGGAGGCTTCTCCTTTATCCTCTTCCCATCAATACTCCTCAACACTCTCCTATTACAATTGGTAGGGAAGAAACCAACTGCACCGCTCTCATGGGCCCAAACATATGACTTGAACTTGGCCCACCAACTTTCAGACTCCCCCAAAATTGATTCCCTGAAGTGAAACGGGAGTGATGAACTCTTGTGCATACCATGATCTCTTAGCCTAGATATCCTCCTTATTCTTTTAACCAACTTTTTAAACCTCGACACGCCCCGAATGGAGATCGAGTACGGTTCATGTTTTGATTTTTCATAATCAAGTTGTATTGTCGAAAGAAATGAATCAACTACTACCTCAAGGCTCTTTTCACAAGGCTCCTTCTTGATCCTCACACTTGGCTCATTATACAGTAGATATTTGAGCAACTTCAAATCACCAAGTGGGTCAAACTCTCCATCATCCATCACTGTAAAATCCACCAACTCGTCACCAAACTCACCCCTAAACTCTTCCTCCCATGAAGGAATATACTCCTCCGACTGCTTTTCCATCCCCAAATTCTCAAATTCGATAATCGGCTCACTAAGTTGTGACTGACTCATTAAACCAACCCGAATTCCATCTAAAGCTTGTTGGGTCGGAAATGGGGCATTTGGATTTGTATCATGGATGATGCGTAACCAATCAAACAGTACCTCATCCGGATCTGGCATTTGCTCAATGAGTTTTCATAACCCAGAAGATTCCCCTTAAATCAAACATTAAACATAACCGGGGTTTTACTCGATTTTTTCTTTGCAATCCAGAATCCTCTTTATCTCCATCTGTCAAACGGTGAAACGTTTTTGTTCTTTGACTTAATTCTCGTAAGTCTCTATTACTACACACTTAAACAGAATCAGATCACGGGCACCATATAGTAGTAGACGAAAATTAATTAAAATTAAACTAAAACTACACAATTAATAGTAAGATAAAATAAAAACTAAACTAACTATATTAATCTAGATGTATGCAAAAATACAAAAGGCAAGTTCCCAAACTCGGGTCATTCTCTAATCGCCTCAAACCGTGTCCCCGGCAACAACGCCAAAAACTTAATGTGAGAAAAGCTATATATAAATATTAATAACTAATTCTCGCAATTCAACGCCAATTCTTAGATTTATAAAACCAAATAATCCTAACTAAGCTTCACACAAACGGAAAGTGTACCGGTCGCGTAGCAGCACAATCTAATGGAAGTCCGGATGTTGAAAACAAAGACACGTGAGAACGGCTCAGATAATTAACCCTAATATAAGTCCTGCTAAAATAATATATTTATTTATCTAAATTATTTAAACTAACAAAACTTAACTAACCATGAAACTTAACGGAACTAACGATAATAAGAAAATGAATCACCTAGGTAAGACGACTTAATGGGTATGGGATGGCTCGGGTGCTAACAAGTGGTTGAAAGCGGCTTCTAAATATGAACTAAGATAGATGGAATCAAGACAACTGGATCCCTACGATCAGTTTTACCAGAAGCTAACCCATAAGGTTTTGGTCCAACTCAAAGAGTATGATTCTACTGACCTAAATGATTCAAGAAACACAAAACCTAATGGCGCGCCTCTACCAAAATCAATCAACACACTCAGTATTAACCAAACTAGCAATTAACGTCTCCACGAAACAAATTCATGCAATAATAAACTAATAGGGGCTCATGCAACCTAAAAATTCATCTAATGGCAGTAAGGTTCATGTAATATTATCACAAATTATGAACTTTACAATAACTAAACAATCAAACACAATATTACAACCCAAAAACTTATAAATCAACCGTTAAACATCAAACCTAGGTGATTCTAATCAATCTAGCCAATCATAATGAATGGACAGTAGCAAAGATATATAAAAGTGATGAAAATGTTCATATAAATCAGATTACAAAAGGTTTGAATGATTAAAAACCAAAAACGAACTTAAAATCATTAAAATAGTCAAAACCGACAACCAAAGGATAAAAGATAAAACCGTAAGCTTGTCCTCCTTGGTTTCTCCCCTAGAGTAGGTGTGAGATGGCTGGGAATGATGTTAATTTCGTTCATAGGGTATAAACCCTTTATATATATGTTTAACCACCTCCTTCCTAATATAAAATATATTAAAACAAGCCCACAAGGCCCATTAGAAGACAAAATAGACGGGGTAGCTGATTCTTGAACATTCTTGGTAGCCTTAGGGACATTTGGGATGCCGTGTAGCGCGACCAGAAAGGCCCATCTAGTCGCGTAGTGCGCCAGGCCTTCGGGTGATCGTTTTTCGTTATTCGCTTATTTTACTCGAAAACTCGTATACGCGCATCGTCTTCAATCCAATCTTCGGGTGAATGATATCCTTCACTTTAAGACATCTTTTCCATGTTGTCTTCACCCATGCTCCTATATCAAACATAAACATGTAAACAACATCGAAAACGGATAAACAAATACTAAAACACAATGAAAAATATGACAAAACAAGCTCGAATATGTGTGTATTTCATAGCACATCACGTATAACATCTATATCAACGATTATCTTATTTTGCAGGATATCTTCTTCGATATGCTTTTCTTCGGCAATATACTTAGCAGTATCCCAAAATGGACGGATAGTGCTAAAGTATAAAATCCTCGATCGCTTGAGAAAATCAATCACGTTACCTAAAATCGCTCTCCCAAAGAAGTCATCGAGCAAGAATGCACTGATATTGTGCTTCTTGTCGTAAGACCGCTTGGCATCCTAAACATCTTCTTCAACTTGTTGCTCAACAGTTTGAGGTTCTACTTGGGCAACAGGATCTTTGAAATTTAATTCGTCGGCCATATTTGTAAAACCGAACAATTAATATCCAAATTGTACTTTAAAAACTTTAAAATTCACTAAAACTTAGTGAATTTCAATCTATTCAAAATTGAAAAATCTTTCATTCGTTACTTAAACTAAACAAATAAATCCATTAGTTAAGAATACATCTCATTCATTAAACTAGTTTAACTAATGGTACTTATCCGTAACATTTCATAACGAATGAAGTCACATACGTTATCAACAATACGAATGAACATCTCATTCGTTACAAAGAACGAATATGAAGAGACAAATTAGTAATTTGACTGATATTAGTCAAAGTCAAAATTATCAAGAACATAAATAGTGAAACATGCAATTTGAAATTACAATTCAGTTCAAAAATCAAAATTATTCATTAAGATTTATATCAGTGTGACTGAAATGACATCGACTATAAACCCTAACACACTAATTGATTAAACTGATTCATTTAAAGTCTCAATTAATCACTTTTAATGTCTTTCATGTTTTGCTCTGATTAACCCTTTAATTATGGTAAAAAAATGATGATTAATACACATTGAACACGTCATTACGTGCAGATCACAATAGAATTAATCAACAACCTATTTAATGAGATTTAAGATTTTAGAAAAATTTTGGCAGTGTCTTTTGGGTTTCTCTCTTTTCTAGGTTAATAGTATTGAACGAATGAGGCTTCATTCGTTTAATCTTGGTTTATATATGCCGAACACCTGGCACAAAACCCTAGGAAAATGAATAGGCTCATTCATTATGTTTAAATACACGAATGACCATTCATTCGTATACTCATCCGTTAACAAAGTTAATGAATAAACTCTTACGTTAACCATAACGAACAGTCACGTATTCATTATTAATTCGTTATACTGTTTCAACGAATCAATACCCATTCGTTATCAGATAGCGGAAGCAAATGTGCATGAGTAACAAATGTAATACATTTTATGTCATATTTTAACGAATGGTCATCCAATCGTTTGATTACATTAGCGAATGAGTACTCATTCGTTACAACAGTGTAACGAATGGTAGAATTACCTTAAAAATGAAAATGTACCATATCAAACCAATTAAATAACTATCAAAACCAATGTTTTGATAAATTTACTTTAAAATACATTAAATCTTTTACCCAGAAGGTAAAGGCATTACGTTAAAAATGCTTACTTTAACAAACTTAACTTAATTCATGGGAAAATATTTTCTTTTCAACTCTTTTATCCACTTAGCTCGGTAATCGAAAATAATCCAGAAATAAAATATTTTTGAATTTTCAATATTTTCAAATTAAAAATCAAAATAAAAGTAAAACTAAAAGCAAAAATAAATGTAATCTACGAAAGTAGTTCATATTTTTATGAGTTGAGCAGAAAATCATATTGATCAAGAAATTCAACCATAACAAGTTTATCTTTCAGCTTTATTATGACTGATGTTAAGTCGGTCATTGGTATTGCTATCCACTTAAATCATATAACAAATACTTCAGGAAATTTTGTGATATGTTTGAAATACAATTAGGTCACAAGATATCAGAAACTATCAGCCTCTAATCTCGATTCAGGCTAATTTGATTTTGACCATGTCGCCCCCATTTGACTTAAACCTTAGAACCAGTAGATCAAAAAATTTTAAATTTTATTAGCTTTTACTAGCACTAACCACAAGATATACCCCCGTTATCAAGCAATACCCCAAATTTCCTTTACTATGAATGAGTATGCATGATATAATCTATATGGCTTCCAGACATCGTATCCCTTGGGGCCCGTTTCTTATCGGTACTAAGACGCGCGCAAGGCAGGAACAATAATTGACAGTGTGGTTGATCAAGTCAGTAATGAATTTGTATAAAGTACAACAGTGATCAAGTTTAATGCCTTATAATACTGGGTGTTCGCTTATAAAGCAATTTAATATTCACATTTGTGAATACCCATATGATAAACCGCACAAAGACTCATGGTGTCTAGAAATTTGAAACATCCCATTAATACAGGATTTAAGGTCATAAGACCATACACCGTTGATGATCCAGTTACTGTCAGAAGCATAAAACATTTAAAGATTTTGACTTTTTTTGTTTGTTTTTTTTGGTGATCATACTGAGACATAAGGCTTGAGTATGACAGGCTATTACATTTCTGCCTTCATTACCAAGACTTTGTAAGAGACTGACATCTCTTTCAATTTGACAATTTTTATGTTTATATCACATACTCTCCCTTACATGTTTGTTTAAGACCTACAAATGCACCAATACAATTAAGCACACAAATTAGAATATAAATGACCAATGTACTATCCTTTTGTCTTTTTGCTTCAAAACTCATTTTGAGAATCACTTTTTCAATGTTTTTGGATTTTCAAAATATTTAAATCTTTTTTAATTTTATCTGTACAAACAAAAAGCACAATATTTTTGTATTTTTCCTATTTTTCTCCCCCTAAACACCAAAATATTAAAAAAAGAAAAAGAAAATTAACAAACAAACCTGTATAAAAACATAAAATGATTATCCGAACTTTGGGATATCAACAAATGATTTTAAACCATTTAAATCAAGCAAAAATTTGAATCTCGTATTATAAAAAGCTTTGGTAAAAAGGTCTGCCTTTTGATAATCTCTGTGAACTTTTTAAATATCAATTAATTTCTTTTTCATAGTAGTCACGGATAAAATGATATCAAATTTCTTTATGCTACGTTTTAGAGTGGTGCATGGGGTTCTTCGTTATGCATATAGAAGCAGAGTTATCAATAAAAATGGGAGTAGTACAAAACTTCAAACCGTAATCCCGCAAATGTTGCTGGATCCACAAAACCTGTGAACAACAACTTAAGGCTGCCACAAATTCGCCTTCAACAGTTGAAGTAGAGACCGTTGTCTGCTTCTTACACCGCCAGAAAACAAGTCGGTTTCCTAAGAACTGACAACCCGCCATTGTTGATTTGAAGTTGATCTTGCATTGTAACAATTTGGGTTTACCACATTTCATTCGTAACAGTTACCCGAAACATTTACGGGTCTGAGCTTGCTCATTAATAATATTTCCGCATTATCGAGTTAGATTGATTATTTTATTAATATTTAATTACTTATAATTAAATCTTTTGTGTTTTTACATAATTAGCTCAAAATATAAAATTTATCTTTCTTTTGTTCCATTCTCAAACTCCAACGTCCAAACTGTAACTTATTATTATAGCCCATATCTCTAACTGGATACCCATGATCCAAACCCGTATTCACATATATATTTCTTGTACCGATTGCTAAATCAGTTATCTTGGACCATAGTTTTCGTTTACAAGTTGTAATTGATCATGTAAATCATCTAATAATGGTATTTTCGGCCTAGACGACACTCCTAACATGTTAATTGTATCAATCTTGATTTGTTTTTCCTTACTAACCTAGCCGACGTATATTTTATCTTAATGAACACAAAATCGTCAGTAATAATTCAACTGATTCACAAGATACGATCTTTAATACTTGGCCGACCTTAACCCTCTATTTACTTAAGTTATTTTGGTCATTTACCCTCTTGTTCACAACCTCTCACTGCTGGCAATTGTTGTGTTCAATTAATCCCTTTCCGGTCGTCAATCTAGGTAAATAATTAATGGGTTTTGATCACGAATGCATGTTGAACAAAATCCCTATGGCGATTTTAATTAACTATAACGGGTTTGATCAAATCGAGTTGCTAGGGTTTATGTTCAAACTGATTTTATCTGTATATGTATTTAAGTAATAGTTTCTAAACCTATTTGCATGTCGCTGGTAGCCCAGCTGGTTAAACATTGAGTCACGGGGGGCAGGTCGTGGGTTCGACCCCTGCCAACCCCGGAATTTTAGCATCTTTTTGATTATTTTATTTTTAAATAACTTATTAAATATAATAATAATAATAATAATAATAATAATAATAATAATAATTAAATCTATTTTATTGAAAAACGAATTTATAATACTTGTTTTCTCATGTTTTCGTTCGTGTATATACATATATATATATATATATATATATATATATTTATATAATAACATCAAAACTAATATTTTGATATATATATATATATATATATCAAGTAAACTATATATAAATAAATTTATGAAACTAAAAATAATATTTTTAAGATGTGCAAACAAACTAATGATTTTATATAATAAATCTTTATATATATTATTATAATAAAGGGTTATAACATTACCTTAATAATTATGATTATCGAGTTTTCATAATCTATCTTTTACATTTACTTAGCGTATACTTACTTCTCTTTGTTCCTTATTAGGTTTTATCGTCAACACGTGATTCCCGCATTCTTAATATCCTCATTCACCTTGTTCGTCTATTGAGGTGAGTACCACATTCCACTATTTTACTCGTTTTCTACGTTTTGGGGACATATGCGTCAACATATTTTCTCTTATTTATACATATACTCAAACTGCAACTATTGTCTTATGTGTTAACAATTTTATACCATACTTGTTGTGTGCTTATGTGCTCATTGTGAATTGCATTCGGAGACGTACAACATAAACTCATAACAATATGATCATACGCGAGTCGTTATAGCCTTTGTGCTTCTCGACATCTCATATATCTTTGCTCATCGGTTAAGTTGCTTTCTCATTTTACTTGTTGCAATATATATATTTTTGTATTATATGTACATTAAACTGCTGTGGTGCTCACTCAACCTTGTGTTGACAAATCTACTTTATTTTAAACACATATTTAGGTCATCGTGTGATGTGAAGTAGTTCAAGTTGGAAGATCACTTAAGGAATAAAGTTAGAGAAATTTAAACGAGACAATTATTTTATGGTTTATGCATTATTTGTTTTTGTTTGGATATTGTATTAAATATTTGTTTGATTTGAATTTATTAAATAGATTTTGAAATTTCAAATGTTGCATGATAGTACCTTGAGAGCTGTGAACAATCAGTTCACGCCCCGGCATTTCCGCCGTAGGTTGGGGTGCGACATATTGGTATCAGGGCCGAAGGTTTAAGATAGGTCATTATAAATTGCCTCAGTCACATTCTTAGGACTCCTATACTTGCTTATTTGTCTACCTTACGTGTTCTATTTAATTGTTTACTGCTACACACTGCTCCGAGGCTATGCCTCAAAACTTCAATTTTTTATTTAAATTTTAAAAATAAAAAATAAATTGCTTTTATTTTAGGAAATTCCTTAAGCATTCCCACATGTTATTTCCGCTCGTTCACCTTAGGTTTAGGTTATGTGGCATGTCCCTATAATAACTGAAAATGGGAGAGAAACTGTGAGTCAGGCCTTGGCAAAACGGTTCCGAGAACCAAAGGTAAGATGCTATTCTTTACCTGGGGGATAACCTAACCACAGTACTCGACCCTATAGACCCGAGCGAGACCCAAAAATGTCGTATGGCAGACACCCTAGGCTATCAACTGTGACCACATTAGTGGTTGCATTCCTTATAATATTTTAAACCGAATTCACTGTGATTCGTGACATAAATTCGGTAACCATCCGATTATGGTGTTATGTTATTTTAAATGGTTAGTCAGGAATCCGACTATCCATTTCTCAACTTGTTTTCATATTTTTTTGTTGGTGTAATCAACGTGGTGATTCACAAGATACTCCAACTACCCAATTACATTTCGATAGTTTATTATTTAGTTTGGTCGGTTAAAGCGCCGTGTAACGCTCATCGGGCCGACAAACTACATCGCATTGTTAATTCGTTAATTAGCTAGGACAGTTAAAATGTCATGTAACGCTCATGGGCTGTCAAACTCAGTTGTTTTATTTGTTAACTTTTGTTGGGCAATACAAATTGCCATGGAAAGCACATGGGAGGCCAACGTCCCCGGATGCATTTCGTTAAATTTATGTGAAGCTAACTTAACAGAAACTTAATACTTATCAACTAACCATGTCTTCTCATTCTAGTTATCTCACATTAACCTCATTAGTTGCGTCAACTCATGAATATTTACACATATGATCTCTCAGCTCATAAATTTTTACTCTTATTTTCTCATAGAATGTTGTCACTCGGAAACCACCGTCGTCACCAACGTTCATCTGGTTCACGCGATCGCCGCTTGGCTGCTAGGATCACAAAAGAATTCACTGCTTCAATTCCCACGATTGTCACACATATCCAAAGCCTTAACTCCAACGGATCCGTTTCTTCGAACACACCAAATAACTATGATTTCCGTAAATTTTTGTGCACCAAACCTCCATCCTTCCATGGTGAGGAAAATTCCACCGCTTTGCTTCAATGGTTCGAGGAAATGAAAAACATCTTTGTCCACTGAGAATGTTCGAATGCCAAATGGACCAAGTTCGCCTCGAGCCGAATCGAGAGTCGAGCTTTCATCTGATGGAATGCATTGAGTAATGACCAAGGGTCTAACTTGGTTGTATCTATGCCTTGTGAGGAACTTAAGGAGGCTATGATGAAAGAAGTTTGCCCGGAACACGAACTGCAGAGATTGGAGACTTGATTTTGGGAGCTTAAGCAGATTGGTGGGGATAACTCCACCTACTCTAACCGTTTTCGCGAGCTTAGCCGTATTGTGTCCCACTTGCTAACCACCGAGACTCGCGGTATCCAGAAGTACATTTGTGGCCTTCTGATCAACTTATGTGATGTCGTGATAAGCCATGACCCGTTAACCATTGGCGAGGCGATGGACCTAGCTGTCTCTCTCACTGATAGCCATGTTCGGGACGGAACCTTGTCTCACAAGGATTCCAAGACTACTCCCAACAAGGCTAAGACTGACTCCTCCACCGATGCCAAAGCTAAACCAAGCCTGCCTACAACAATAACCGCTTCAACAAGAACTACAAACGTACGCCCAATCACCAAAACTACTCCGTCAACCAATCCAACAACCAAGCTCCCAATGACCTTAATGCCCCAAACAAGAAGACGTACTTTGGTCCTCATCCTCTTTGTGCCAAGTGTAACCGTCACCATCCTATCCAATCCCGTTGCCGGTTGTGCAGTCAATGCAACCGTTACGGCCACTTTGCTAACTCTTGCCATGCACTTCCTGACTCTCAAGCCGTCCAAACTCGGTTTTCACCCTACTGCTAGACCTGCTGCTAACTTTGCTAAGCCCGGTGTTCCAGCTTGCTACCATTGCGGAGACCCTAACCATCTCTATATAGCTTGCCCACTACTCACCCACGCTAACCAAGCCTATGTTATGCTTGTACCTTACTATGTTACTCATCCATCGCAAGCCCAAGTGTACCCTGCAGGCCTGCACCATACTAACTACTCAAGCCTACCAACTACAAAACTATCAACCACAAGCCTATGCACCGCAAACCCATGCTCCTCCTGTGCCTCAGCTTATGGCTCCTCCATTGGCATCAACTAAAGCCCTGCTATTCAAGTTCCTCCTTTGAACCAAGTTGCTCAACCCCTCAAGGGTCCGATGGTCGTGCGTTTATGATGAATGTGAATCAAACTCAAAGTTCTAGCGATGTGGTGAATGGTACGTTTCTCATTGATATTCATTATGTTTCGGTTTAGTTTGATACGGGTGCCGATAAGAGTTTTATTTCCTTGGATTTTGTGTATATTATTGATAAGCCTCGGGATAAGTTGTCTAAGCCTTTCAACGTAGAAGTAGCCGACGGGAATTCTATTATTATTGATTTGGTAGTCAGGGATTGCGTCATAGTTCTTAACAACGTTGAATTCCTTATTGACCTCATTCCGATGCAAATGGGTAGTTTTGATGTTATCGTAACGATGGATTGGTTAACCTTTAATCGTGAGGATGTTGTTTGTTTCGAAAAGTTCATCCGTATACCTCTCGAGAATGGTCGTATTCTTAATGTTTTCGGTGATACTCCAACGTCTAAGCTTAATCATATGTTGTGCTTCCAAGCTCAACGTTATTTACGCAAGACATGTGTCGCCTTCCTAGCTTTCGTAGTGGAGAAAGAGTGGAAAAAGAGAAAATTATCTGATATTCCGGTAGTACGCGATTTTCCCGATGTCTTTCCGGGTGATGTCACTGGTCTTCATCCGGTTCGTCAAGTTGGATTCCGAATTTATCTTATACCCGAAGCTAACCCCGTGGCTAAAGCCCCTTACCGTCTTGCACCCTCAAAAATGCAAGAACTCTCGAGCCAACTCCAAGAACTTTTGGACAAGGGTTTTATTCGCCCTGTTCTTCTCCTTGGGGCGCACCTGTGCTATTCGTTAAGAAGAAAGATGGTTAATTCCGCATGTGCATCGATTGTAAACTCAACAAGCTTACAGTTAAGAATCGTTATCCACTCCTTCGAATCGACGATCTTTTCAATCAACTTCAAGGAGCCGCATGTTTCTCAAAGATTGATCTCCATTCGAGTTATCATCAACTCCTAGTTAGTGAAGAAGACATCCTAAGACCGCTTTTCGTATTCGTTATGGGCATTACGAGTTCTGTGTTATGCCTGTTGGTTTAACTAACGCACCTGGAGTTTTTATGGATCTCATGAACCACGTGTGTAAACCTTACTTGGAAAAGTTCGTTATTGTTTTAATTGACGATATCTTAATCTATTCGAAATCCAAGAGCGACCATAAGAATCATCTCCATGCCATCCTTGATCTGCTTCGAAAAGAGGTATTGTACGCCAAGTTTTCTAAGTGTGAGTTTTGGTTAAAAGAAGTTAAAGTTTTGAGCCATATTGTCAACAAGGGTATTCACGTTGATCCCTCGAAGATTGAAGTTGTTAGGATTTGGAAGCTGCCTACTTCTCCCACCGATGTTCGATCTTTTCTTGTTTTGGCGGGTTATTACCGTCGTTTTATTCAAATTTTTTTGAAAGATTTCATTGCCCCTTACAACTTTAACACACAAGGGTAAAACCTTTGTGTGGGGGTCAAAGCAAGAAGAAGCCTTTCAAACCCTTAAGGACATGCTTTGCAATGCTCCTATCCTTGCTCGTCCCGAAAGTAATGAAGATTTTCTCGTTTTCTGCGACACTTCTAACCAAGGACTTGGTTGCGTTCTCTTGCAACGAGGCAAGGTTATCGCTTACGCTTCGAGACAACTCAAGTTGCACGAGAAAAATTATACAACGCATGATCTCAAACTTGGTGTTATCGTATTTGCCTTGAAAATTTGGAGAGACTATCTCTATAGTATGAAGTGTGTGGTGTTTACCGATCATAAGAGTCTCCAACACATTTTTGACCAAAAAGAACTCAATATGAGACAATGTAGATGGGCCGAGTTGCTTAGCGACTACGAATGCGAAATTCGCTATCATCCTGGAAAGGCAAATGTTATGGATGACACTCTCAGTCGTAAAAAACCACTCAAATCCATACTTCGTACTTGTGTCGTTGATCAAAATGATCTCGAAAAGTGTGTTCTCGATGCTCAACATGAGTCCATCACCTAAGACAATATGTATGACGAGATGCTTTGTGGTGCTGAAACCCAACTTGAAACTTAACCTAATGGTCTACTTTATTTTCTGAACCGCTTATGGAACCCCGATCGTGATTATCTTCGCACATTTATTATGGACGAAGCTCACAAGTCACGTTATTCTATACATCCCGGTGCGGATAAGATGTACGCTGACCTTCATTCTATCTATTGGTGGCCTGGAATGAAGAAAGATATCGCCTTGTATGTTTCTAAAAGTCTCATGTGTTCTAAAATGAAAGCCGATCATCACCGACCTTTTGGTTTACTCGAGCAACCTCCCGTCCCCGAGTGGAAATGGGAAGGTATTGCTATGGATTTTATCACTAAACTTCCTTCTACCCGTAAGCAACATGATTGTATTTGGGTAATCGTTGATCGTCTAACCAAGTCTACGCATTTAATTCCCATCAAAGAGACGTGTTCTGTTGATATATTGGCTCGTATTTACGTTGAGAAGATTGTTTGTCATCATGGAACTCCATTATCTATTATATTCGATCGTGATGGTCCTTTCACTTCTCGTTTTTGGAAGTCTCTTCAATTAGCCTTGGTTTCTCGTTGGGATCTTATACTGCTTATCATCCTCAATCTGACGGACAATCCGAGCGAACGATTCAAACTCTAGAGGACATGCTCCGTTCTTGTGTCCTCGATTTTGGAGGTAATTGGGAAGTTCATCTACTGCTTATCGAGTTCTCTTATAATAATAGCTTTCACTCTAGTATTGATATGGCACATTTTCAAGCACTCTATGGTCGTAAATGTCGCTCCCAGATTTGTTGGAACGAAGTTGGAGAATATCATATCACTGGTCCTGAATTAGTACAAGAAACTACTGATCGTATTGTTCAGAACCGTCAAAACCTCCTTGCTGCTCGTAGTCGTTAGAAGAGCTATGCTGATAAGAGACGTAAACCCTTAGATTTCAGTGTTGGTGATTTTGTTTTACTCAAAGCTTCCCCTTGGTAGGGAGTTGTTCGTTTTTGAAAGAAAGGAAAACTAGCTCCTCGTTTCTTTGGTCCTTTTGAAATCCTCTATAGAGTTGGTCCTGTTGCGTATCGACTCAAGCTTCCTGTTGAACTCTCTAATATTCACCCGGTGTTTCATATTTCTAACCTCAAGCAGTGTCCTGCCGAAGGAAATCTCCACATCCCTCTCAATGAAGTTCGTATCGACGAGACTATGCATTTTGTTGAACAACTCGTTGAGATCATGGATCATAAGGATAAAGTTACTAAGCGAAGCCGCATTCCTCTACTTAAATTTCATTGGAACTCCAAACAAGGTGCCGAGTTTACGTGGGAGCGTGAATACTAGATGAAACTCAAATACCCACATATTTTCGTTGTTGCTGATTCTCTAATTTCGGGACAAAATTCCCAAAAGTAGGGATACTGTAACAATTCGGGCTTACCACATTTCATTTGTAACCGTTACCCGACCCATTTACGGGTCCGGGCTTGCTCATTAATAATATTTCTGCATAATCGAGTTACATTGATTATTTTATTAATATTTAATTACTTATAATTAAATCTTTTGAGTTTTTACATAATTAGCACAAAATATAAAGTTTATCTTTCTTTGTTTCCATTCTTAAACTCCAGGGTCCAAACTGTAACCTATTATTATAACCCATATCTCTAAATGGGTACCAATGATCCGAACTCGTATCCACATATATATTTCTTGTACCCGATTGCTAAATCAGTTATCTTGGACCATAATTTTTGTTTACAAGTTGTAATCGATCTTGTAAGTCATCTAATAATGGTATTTTCGGCCTAGCCGACACTCCTAACATGTTAATTGTATCAATCTTGATCCGTTTTTCCGTCTTAACCTAGCCGACGTATATTTGATCTTAACAAACACAAAATCGTCAGTAATAATTCAATTGATTCACAAGATACAATCTTTAATACTTGGCAGACCTTAACCCTCTATTTTATTAAGTTATTTTGGTCATTTACCCTCTTGTTCACAAGCTCTCACCGCCCTCAACTGTTGCGTTCAATTAAACCCTATCTGGTCATCAATCGAGGTAAATAATTAGTGGGTTTTGAACGCGAATGCATGTTGAACAAAAGCCCTATGGTGATTTTGATTAACTATAGCGGGTTTGATCAAATCGAGTTGCTAGGGTTTATGTTCAAACTGATTTTATTTGTATATGTATTTAAGTAATGGTTTCTAAACTTATTTTCACGTCCGGGGGGGGGGGGGGGGGGGGGGGGGAGGCTGCGGGTTCGACCCCTTCCAACCCCTGATTTTTAGCATCTTTTTATTAATTTCTTTTTAAATCACTTAATAAATATATTAATAATAATAATAATTAATTAAAACTATTTTATTGAAAACCGACTTTATAATACTTGTTTTCTTATGTTTTCGTTCGTGTATATATGTATATGTAAGCATACATGTTTATATTTATTATATATATATATATATATCAAGTAAACTATATATAAATAAATTTATGAAACTAAAAATAATATTTTTATGATGTTTAAACAAAATAATGATTTTATATAATAAATATTTATATATATTAATATATTAAAGAGGTGTAACATTAACTTAAAGAATTATAATTATCGAGTTTTCATAATCGATCTTGTACATTTACTTAGCGTATCTGTACTTCTCTTTGTTCCTTATTAGGCTTAATATGTGTTAACAATTTTATTCCATACTTGTTATGTGCTTATGTGCTCATTGTGAATCGCATTCGTAGAGGTCCAGCATAATCTCATAATAGTATTATCATACGCCAGTCGTTATAGCCTTTGTGCTTCTCGACATCTCATTTATCTTTGCTCATCGGTTAAATTGCTTTTTCATTTGACTTGTTGCAATATATATATATATATATATATATATTTTATTATATGTACATTAAACTAGTGTGTTGCTCACTCAACCTTGTGTTGACGAATCTACTTTATTTTAAATGCATATGCAGGTCATCATGTGATGTGAAGTAGTTCAAGTTAGAAGATCACTTAAGAAATAAAGTTATAAAAATTTAAATGAGACAATTGTTTTATGGTTTATGCACTATATGCTTTTGTTTGGATATTGTATTGAATATTTGTTTGATTTCAATTTATTAAATAGATATAGAAATTTCAAATGTTGCATGATAGTACCTTGAGTGCTGTGGACAATCAGTTCATGCCCCAGCATTTCCGTCGTAGGTTGGGGTGTGACATGCATCCTCAATAGTCGAAATCTTAGAAAGGAGTAAGATCAAAACTATCATCTATAAGATACCATAACCCGATTTCGTGATTACCCTCAGATATTGAAAGATATGCTTCATAGCCGTCAGATGAGTCACTCGGGGACTCGCTTGATACCTTGCACACAAACAAACGACAAACATTATATTAGGTGGCGATGTATTTAAATACATTAATGAACTAATCATCGCTCGGTAAAGTGTCGAATCAACAGTGTCCTCCAATTCTTCCAATGACAAATTGTGACCCACGGGAAGAGGAGTAGATAGGACTTTTCCAGTAGTTAGCTTGAATCGGCTCAAGACATCGTTCACGTACTTCGTCTGATAGATAAAGTTCCCGTATTCAGACTTATGAACCTGCAACCCCAAAAGAAACTCATTTATTTCATCAAGCTCATCTCGAACTTGGTATGCATCGACTTCTCAAAGTCCTTACATAACGTGTCATTTTTTGAGTCAAGTATGATTTCATTGAAATAAATCTAGACAAGGAGCAAATCGTCTTCAACTGTCTTGTAAAAGATAGAACAATCAACACTTCCTCATTTGAAGCCACTATTGATCAAATGGTCATCAAGTGTGCTATACCAAGCTCTCGGGGCTTTATGAAGGCCATATAGATCCTTGTTTAAATGGCAAACACGCTCGGGAGAGTTAGGATCTTTAAAAGCATGAGGCTACTTCACATACACCTCTTCATGAAGTTCCTCATTAAGAAAGGCACTCTTAGTGTCCATTTGATAAGCATTTAAATTCTTAAAGGCTACGTAGGCTAGAAAAATTCATATAGCATCCAGTATTGCAACAGAAGCATATACTTTAGTGTAATCTATTCCTTCTTACTGATTGAATCCTTGCACAACAAATCGTACCTTATTACGAAAAATAACCCCACGATCATCCTTTTTACACTTAAAAACCCATTTTGTTGTGATAACCTTTTTAACCCGATCTGGTTTATCAATGAGATCCCATACACCCAGTCACACAAACTATTGCAGCTCTTCCTGCATTGCTTCTACCCATAAAGAATCTTGAAGTGCTATAGAAACATTTTTCGGCTCTACTTGAGATAAAAAGCAGGTGTAAATGGCGATGCTCATGATTCCAAAAGCATGCATGTCAGCATATGCACACAATACTTTATCTTCATATATATTAGCAACTTGATGTCGCATATGAACGAAAACATTAAGATCACCAATGATATTATCCTGAGGACGATACGAGTTAATCCAAAAAGTCGGATTCTCAGAAACAACAACATTGTCTTCCAAGTTAGTGATGTTTTCTTCAGCTGCTAACTCATTCACTGTTTGAGAAGATTCTCCAAAAAGTGATCTGTAACCTTTGGAGTATCAACAAATGGAGCAGAAGAAGAATCTTCAAAATGAACATCATCCGAAGAAACAGAAACATCATCGGATGTCTCAGGTTAAACATGTACCATGTCGTCAACATAAATAGAAGATTTTGGTATGGAAAACATTTGTTCTTCCAAATAAGAACAAACCAAATATTCATTTGGTACCTCAACCGATGGAGTAAATGACTTAAATAACTCGTCATAATCAAATATCCAATCAAGTCCCTTGCGGCAGGAGGTGTAGTGTAGCTTTGAAAATCAACATGATACCATTATTCTAAACACCCAGATGAAAAGTTAAAGACACGTTTCATAGGCGAAGCATAGCCAAGAAAATAGCCTTCAATCGCCTTTTCATGAAATTTACCCACTTCTCGTTTAAGCATAGTACAAGGACATCCAAATGGTTCGAGGATTTTTAGGTTAGGCTTACGGTTATTGAGAAGCTCATAACTCGTCCTCTTGAGATTTGTAACCGTTAGAACACGATTAAGCATATAAAAAGTGATGTTCTCAGCTTCATTCCAGAATAGAACAGGAAGCTTTGAATTCACCAACATTGTTCTTGCTACTGCAATCAGTGTTCGATTCTTTCTCTCAGCAACACCATTTTGTTGTGTCACATACGGAGCACTGTGTTCTCTATGAATTCCTTTTTGAATACAAAAAAATTCCAAAAAAAGTTTTTTGAACTCCGTGCCATTATCACTTCGAATTCATCTCACTTTATGTTTGTAAAGTGATTTGATCTTAGTGATCAAAATCTGCACAAGAATCGGTGTCTGATCTTTGGAACTCATAAATAAAACCCATGAATACCTTGAATAGTCATCAGTAACAACTAAACAATACCAATCCCTTCAATACTCAAACGTTTCATTGGACCAAATAAATCCATATGAATATGTTCCATAGGAATATCAATGGAATTGATTTGCTTCATCAGGTGCGACTTCTTCTTCTGTTTACCCTTCCTACATGCAACACAGTGATAGATCAATTTGAAATGTTTTAGTGAAACATTGTCCACCAAATCATTGTCCATTAAGTGATTCATCTTACGAACATGAATATGACCCATACGCCTACGCCACAAGATTGAGTCTTTGTTAGTTGCTTTCAAGATAAAAAAAAGTTTCAATAGAAGAATAAGACGATACGTTAGAATTCATGTTGAGTACATAAATAACATTAGAACGGGAAGATCTTATGACAACCATGTCTTCAGGATTAACATAACCTGGTTTAAGGATTACACATTCCTTATAAGTGAATAAAGTGGTAAATTTCTTATCACAAATTTGTGACATACTCAGTAAATTGTGATCCACCTTATCACAATAATTAACTCTTTCATATGTAATACTACCATTTGAAACTTCACCTTCCTTCGTAATCATCCCACCTTGATTCATAGCAAACGCTACATACCTTCCATGAATATCTTTAACATTCGTAAGAAGATCAAGGTTACCAGTAATGTGTCGAGAACATCCATATCCACTATCCATTTATCACCAGAAATAGTCTTGGATGAACTTTGCACAATCAAGGAAAATGATTAATCCAACAAAGCTGCGGAAGCCTCAGTCTTAGGCACCTCTTTCGTTTCCTTTTCGGATTCAATAATTTAGGTTTCAAATGTGATTGATTCACTTGAGAACAAGTCATTGTTTTCTTTGACTTTCTGCGAAGATAGCATCTTTAATCACATTTGTATCCTGATTTTTACAAATCGGTTGAAGGGATTCAAACGATTTGTTCTTTAAATTAATATTATTTACATAAACATGAACCACCTTATGTTCGTTCATGTCATGAAACATGATGTGTGTATCATCAAGCATAACTTGTAGTGGTTGTCTTTTCAATATTTGTGTAACCAAAGGAACCTTAGGTGACTGTTCCTTGGTTAATGTCTTTTAAGTCTTGTTTACCCTCATTGGCGTGCAACATGACCATGTTCGCCACATGAAAAATAATTTCTCATGTCTATAAAGGAGTGTGGTAGGTTAACACTAGTACATGGAACCTCAGGTTGAAAAGATTCAACCGATACTTTAACATCATCCAAGTGAACATAATTCTTTTTGTTACAAAATTCAATATTTGAAAATTTTTCAAAAACTTTGTAAAGTATCAGTTCCATTTGAACAGACAAACTTAAAAGGTTCCACAACTTTCACTTGCGGTTTTACTTTTGGTTTAGAATCTGGTTTGTTCAATGACTTGGATTTTTCAAAGGGTTTTTCAGTATCGTTTAACCTCGATGTGTCATTTTGAAAGACACTCTCAATCAACTCAGGTTTAGTTAAGTGTAATGGAATGTCTTTTTCATCAAAAACCTTATTCACACATTTTAACTTAAAAAGTCTTCCAGTTTTTACTTTTTCCACGTAGGGATTAATGAATTTTATAAAATCCTCATCAAAAATACTCGGTTTTTCTTATTCTGTGTTGTTCACATTAGATATGTTTGACCCGTACGTAGCTTCCTTAAATTCATGTGGTTCACAAAGAATGTGGTTTGAATGAGGAATGTTCTATTCTTTGTGTACCACCTCGGGTTCAAACACATCTTTAATAACTACCTCATTAATAGTTTCAACAAAAACTTTGTTACTTCGAACATGAATTTCTTGAGTTGATACTTGAGAAATTGGCTCAACCATTCTGGGGGGGATCAACAATCAAAGTACTGTCAATATCAACCTTTTTTTTTCTCCTGAAAAAGGATTGTTTGAATAATCATCCCTAAAAATCCTAGACCATTTTTAGGTCCTTTATGTTTACCAGATACTTCAATTATCTCATTAAGTAAAATTGGAGATTTTCAAAACTTTCCAAGTTTGTTTTGCTGCTCAAGTATCTCATTCTCGAGTTCAGTAATCTTAGTTCTCGATTTCAAGATTTCTTGAAACTGCCGATCAATGATTAACAATTTCCACAAATTTCAGCCTTTAGATCATGATTACTATTTGAAAACTCCTCGGGTCTTTCATCAAAGTCTCATTGTGATTACGAATTAAGTTAAGCTTAGACTTATATTCATCACATTGAGAACATGATGAACAGGGGCGGCCCGGAGGGTGTGCGAGCCGCACCTTCGGCCGGGGCACGTTATTTTCCGGGGGCCAGAACTTTTATATATGTATATATCTTTTTCTGTAAAGGATCCTGAGTTAATTGGCATCGTCCGTTGGTCAACTCGGTCGTTAGTTTGATGTTTTAAACTCGCCGGAAAACTTATGCCGGAAATCAACTGTAAACTTACGTAAGTAATTTGAAGGTGATAACTCTAAGTTTGAAGAAATGACATAATTGACCCTTCATCTATATTTCCTTATTAAATATATTATTTACATACTAAGTCTTTTAAGTTTTGCTTTAGTTATACTTCATTCTTAGCTTAATAACTTTTATTTCGTCAACATTTCAAATTCTTTAAACAAGTTCAAAAAATTAAGTTTATATTACATTAACTATATTAATTCTCACAAATTTTGTATTAATAAATCATATAAGCATTCAATTTTAGGGTTTTGAAAATTGGGGTGTTATTACAATACTATATATTTTTTATGTTTATTATTATAACATTAAGCGTTTATAAAAATTTGTTTGTATATTTCGTTATTTGTTAAGGCCTACAGGCCTTTTTATTTTGACTCGGCCGAGGTATTAAAAATCTCGGAGACGCCCCTGATGATGAACTCTCAGATTCATTCACAATTTCAACTTTTACATTAACAAGTTCAACACAAGTAAGATTAGGACTAACCTCCACAATCTTAGCCATACAGGCAAAAGAATTTTGAGGCACTTGGCTAGAAACATCATAACCATTCTCAGCTTCTAAATTATCGCTTTCTTCAGTTATTCCAGCCCACTTGCATCTTGAAATTGTTAATTTAGTCTTAAGCATGGCCAGATTCGCTTGATTACCATTAGAAGAATTTCCTAATAGCCTTTGATTCCAATCGATATTATTCAACAACAACTAAAGCTTGTCACCCACCAGTTTCCACTAGTTTAACCCCAAAATTCTTCTCCATTGATTCAGAAAACTTTTTTCCAAAACTTTTATCTTGATTAAGGGGTCCCGAATACTCTTTCTTCCGCTTGTCACACTATTTAACAAAATGGTCATAATCTTGACAATTGTAACATCAGGCCTTTAATTTATCAAACCCAACCCTCTTGTTTAAAGTAGGTAAATCTTTCCCTGTTTTCTATATGAATTTATTCACTTTCCTCACTATCATTTCCATATTCCACTTTAGATCCAAAAGCTCCAAATCATCAGGGTCAATCTGGTCATAATCTTCATCGGTTAATTCACTAGAAGCAATTTTTCCGCCCAGCAATTGTTCATACGACATCATGAAATCACTTAAGAAAGCAAAATGTTCTTCTGCTTCTTTCATATTGACTTGTGGTGGTTGAGAAGTAGAAGAATTATTCGCACCAGCAAAAGGAATCCTTGACCCACCAGATGAATTGTTTGAACTAGATGCCATAAAACAAACATTAGGCATAGAATCACCAACTTGTGGAACTTCTTGATTGCTTTGTGAGTAGAAAGCAGAAAAAGGAACTGAATTGCTACTCAAAGGAAGAGAAGCACCATACAAAGTAGGGTCTTAATTATCATTAGAAGTATTCTGAAACCTCAAATCATACTCTCTTTCTTCAATCTTTTGCATAAACTCCAACGTAATAAAAATCATCATTCTTGAAGAAGTTATTCTCTTTCAATACCAACAAGATAGTGGAATATGAACTTGGTAATGAATTCATAACCGTGTCAATTTGATCAAATTGAGTAGGGTTCATTTTCAACTTGGTCATTTCAGCAATAAGATGACAAAATATAGTTAGCATCTCCTCGTCAATTTCACCTTTTAATAAACAAAAGTTTTTGTATTGAAACTTTAATATAAATTTCTTGCTCAAATCCAGACAATAATCAGACAATAACTTTAACTTACAGATCTTGCTTTGATACCAGTTGTTGAACACCTTTCAGATCTAATCAACACATATCTATATTAGGTTGATTAGAACTTGGATCTAGTTATATGATATGCTATTAATTAACTAATTATATGATAATGATAATAGTAATAATAATAATAATAATAATAATAATAATAATAAGATTAACGAATTAATTGAATGAGAGAGAGTTTTGGCAGAGGTTCGTGGTATAGCTTAATCAATACTTTAAATTAGGCTTTTTCTTGTTCAGAAGTTCGTATCTTGTCTTTTGTAGCTTCTTCACAGTCAGAACACGATTAAGCGTGTAGCAAGCAATATTCACAGCCTTGGTCCAGAATTGCACAGGAAGCTTAGAATCTAGTAGCATTGTTCGTGCAGCTTCAATCAGTGTTCGATTCTTTCTTTCTGCAACACAATCTGTTGAGGTACATATGGAGTACTGTATTCCCAATGAATTCCTTTCTGAATACAAAAGAAATCTAATACATATTTTTGAACTTCATACCATTATCACTTTGAATACGTCTCACCTTGAGTTTATACATTGATTCGATCTTATTGATTAGATTTTGAACACGAATAGGTGTTTGATCTTTCGAACTCATAAATAACACCTAAGAATATCTTGAATAGTCATCAATGACAACTAGACAATACCAATCACCAGCAATACTTGAACGAATCACAAGACCAAAAAAATCCATATGAAGTCATTCCAAAGGAGTAGCAATAGTATTAATTAACTTAGATGGGTGTAACTTCTTTTTCTGTTTGCCCTTTTTGCATGCAACACAGTGGTCAGTCAGCTTAAAGTGTTTCAAAGAAAACCCATCAACCAATTCATTAGCCATATGATAGTTCATCTTTCTGACATGAATGTGACCCATCCTCTTGTGCCATAGAATCAAGTCTTTCTCAGTTGCCTTAGAGATAAAACACGTGTCAACAGAAGTAGTTACCTTAGAAGTCATATTTAAAACATAAATATCATTTGTTCGAGGAGATCGCATAACTACCATGTCTTCTGGAATTACGTATCCAGGTTTGAGTATTATGCACTCCTTGTCATTAAATAAAGTGGTGTATTTCTTATCATAGATTTGTGACACACTCGACAAATTGCGATCCACTTTGTCACAATAATTAACCTTTTCAAATTAATACACCCATTTGAAACATCACCTTCTTTAGTAATAATTCCCCTGAATAACCCGCAAAAGAAACATATCCTCCTTGAATATTCTTGACATTTGTTAAAAGGTTGATATTGCCGGTAATATGACGAGAGAATCCACTATCCATTATACAGTTTTCACCAGAAATAGTATTGGATGAACTCTACACACAGATGAAAAATGATTAGTTCAAAAAGGCAGTCCAAACCTCAGTCTTGGGCACCTCTTTAGTTTCACTTGAAGTTTTAATGTTGAGTGAATCCAAATGTGGTTTAGCCGCTTGTGAATAAGTCACGGGTCATATCAACTTTCGTCTCAAGTATGCAGCTTGAACAACATTAGTTTACACATTCTTGCAAATTGGTTACGTAGGAACGAATTTGGTCTTTAAATTACTCGAATTTTCACTAATATGAATCACTTTGCGAGGATTCACATTAGAAAACATAATATAGGTTTCATCATCAAAAGAAATGGGTCTTCTCAAAATCTCCTTAATCACAGGAACAGGTTTGGTTTGTTCCTTGATAAACTGATGAAGATTTTATGATATATTCATTCCACAATTTTTGACTACATGACCTTGTTCACCATAAAGAAAACACGTTCTGATATCAACACACTCACGTTGTGGTTTAGCAGAAACTTATGCAACAGAAGGTTGATGAAAAACACCAGGAATGGGACCTTTGTCCAAATCATCAAAAGTCACATATTTCTTTTTCATGTAAAAATCAAGATTTGAACAGTTTGAAAAACTCTATAAAGTGTCAGTTCTATTTGATTTAACTAATTGAACTTTCTTAGCCGATTTTAACAATTGTTTGGCTTTTATCAATGAATCTGTTGTCTTTGATACTTTGGAATGAACAAACTCATGTTCAAGATATTGTATCTTAGAAGTTTCATTGTTAAATACGCTTTAAATTAATTCAGGTTTGATGATATTAAGGGGAATGTATTTCTCAGTAAACATTGTGCTTATCCCTTTCAACTTAAACACTCGACCAGTAGATGGCTTAGAAACAACAGGATTGATGAAACGCATCAAATCCTCATAGAAATCTTTGGCTTTTCTAGTTTTTGTGTACTATTTCAGGTTCAAATACATCCTCAATGATCACTTTATCAATATTTTCAACAAAGACCTTGTTACTTTGAATATAAGGTTTTTGAGGTGATGTTTGAACATTAACATTGTCATTTTTAACCGATTTAGATTTTTCCTCAACAACAACCGGTTCATTAACAATTTCCTCTTTTCCAGTAAACGGATTTGATGTATAATCATTATGAAATAGTGGTGGTACTTCAACAAAAGCTACACCTTTCTTTGAATCCTTTTGCTTACCAGACACCTCAATGATTTCATTTAACAAAAACGAAGAATTTCGAAACTTATCCAATTTGCTTTTCAAATCAAGAACCTCATTTTCAAGTTCAGTTATCTTAGTTCTATGTTTAAGAATCTCTTGAAATTATTGATCATTGACTGTCATTTTGACAGGCAATTCAGCTTTCAAATCATGATTACTTATAGACATAGCTTCTATTTTCTTCCCTAGACCTCATTTGTGATTCTAGTGATTGTCTATATGTATCCTTGATTGAAGCAATTTCTTTTACCAATATGTCATTATGTTCTTTCAATGACTCAAACCTAGGCTTAACAGTTTCACATACAAAACAAGGCACATTTTCAGATAGTTTAACAGAAGGAGAACTAACCTCGTCAATCTTAGCCATACATGCAAAGGAAGTTGGCTGCATTTTACACGAATCATCAGAATCTGATTCTGTCTCATTGTCAGAAGATAACTCATTTCTACTAGCATCTTGAAATCTTTCGAAAATTTCCAGATTTGCTTGATTATCATTACACGCTAATCTTTGATTTCAGTATGTTCCGTCAGCCGTAAGAAGAGCTTGTGATCCCGAAGGTTTAGCAGAACTACCTCTAGAAGGTTTTTTCAGAAGAATCATTACCCTTCTTTCTAGGATTTCTGTCTTGGTTTCGAGGTCCATTTTACTCCTTCTTTGACTTATCACATTCTTTGGAAAAATGACCAAATTCTTGACAATTGTAACACTTGACATTTAATTTATCAAAACCAACTTGCTTGTTCAGAGAAGGTCTTTACCAGTTCGCTGCATAAACTTCTTCACCTTTCTGACAATCATGGCCATATTCCATTTAAGATCCATCAGTTCCAAATCATCTGGATCAATTTGGTCATAATCTTCATCAGTCAACTCACTAGTGGCAATCTCACTACCAACCAAATTTTCATATGAAGTCATAAAAGCTCAAAGAAACAAAAAATTTTGTTCAGCTTCTTTACTGTTCACATTTGGTGGTGCAGTGAAGTTATTGGTAGTTGCAGATCCACCAGAAGAATTATCAGTAAACCCAGAAGCAATGAAGTATACATTAGGTTCACTGTAAGAAGATGATTCCTCTTGTGCATTTTGAGTAAGAAATGCAGTAATGGGAGTTACAGTATTACTCAAAAGGCATACAACCTCCATAAAAAGTTAGATCTTGAATTTCTTTTGAAGATTTCTGACATTTCAGATCATATTCTCGAGCTTCCACTTTTTGCATGAATTCCGAGGCCGCTAGATCTTCATTCTTGAAATAGTTGTTTTCTTTCAAAACCATGAGAAATGTTGAATATGAACTAGGTAAAGCATTCTTCACTGTATCAATTTTTTCAGATTCAATGGGTTCCATCTTTAACTTTGAACATTTCAGCGATCAAATGATTTAAACGAGTGAGCATCTCTTCAACAGTCTCACCTTTTAATAAGTTAAAGTTTCGAAATTGAAACTTCAACATCATTTTCTTGCTTTCTTCTGTGTTTCCCATACTTCTCATCTTGATGTGTTGAAACATTAATGCACATATCTTAATACTCCCAACTTGATGAAATATGTTATCGGGTAATGCTATAGTCAAAGTAGAATATGCTTCAGCCTCGATCTCTAAAGCTTTCTTTTCCTCTTATGAGTATTGTGAAAAAGATTTTGGAGTAAAACCCGTAGTTGCACTACCAATCATTGGATCTGTGTAGACTTCATCAAGACATTGAGAACAATCAGGATGCACAGAACCAAGATGTGCTCGAAAACGTGGTTCCCATTTAGCAAAGTCACTAAATTTCATCAACCGGGGACATTTCGAATGAAATCCTATTTCAGCATCAAGATGTAACAATTGTTGCATTAAAATGTTTAGAGAAGCTAGTGCGTAAAAACCAGCAATTTTTGAACAAATTTAAACTTAAAGGTTTAAATTGAAACTTAAGTAACGAATGAGTGAAGTTGGGTGATAAAAATTAGGAACGGTAACTTATCGAACGAAGTGGTGTAAGGATAACAAATCAATGATGAATCAAGTGACGAATGAATTGAGGAATCAATGACGAATCAAGTGAAGAATCAATGATGAATGATATCATGAATGAGAGGACGAATGGTTAACGAATCAGTGATGAATGTGTAGCGAATGAGTGAGCACGAATTAAAAATAGTGAGCATGAATTAGCTACAGTGAATAACGAATGAGTTTGTTATTCAGTTGTAACAAACTTTACACGTGTCACGAATCAGTTAGAGATTGATAACGAATGACAACACGCATATAACGAATGAGTTAATTACCCCCATAATGAATTAAGGCAATCTTCAAATATTCAAGCAAAGTTTTACAGAAATCTGGAAATTTTCCAAATCCAAAACTTGCCAAAACCCAAACTAAATATATGTAATACTACGTCAAATATGCACCAAATTAACCAATTCAACGATCAAAATACTCATAATTGCCTCGCAAACACTCGTATTCAATCCAATAAACCTTAACTCAATCCAATAATCACCAAAATCCTCTTAACCAACACTCACTATCCCCTGTTCCGTACAAACTCATATCTGAACCAAAATCATGACAAACATCCACAATAATCCAATTCAATCCACATTAACCTTACTCAATCCAAACCGAACACAATTCAATCCCAATTCAATCCTTAATTAACGTATCAGAATGTTAATTTGATCAATAAGCAACAATTCCTTTATCAATTTACCTTAACTAAGAGCAATCTAACCCTGGATTTGCTCTGATACCACTTATTCGTATTAGGTTGGTTAGAACTTGGATCTAGTTATATGATATGCTATTAATTAAGTAATTATATGATAATGATAAGAACAATATTAACGTAGTAGTTTCACGAGAGAGAATTTTGACAGCGGTTCGAGGTATAGCATTATCAATACTTAAATTAACCAAGGCAACACATCCTTATATAGACGATGGATCCCATTCGTTACACATCCCGTAACGAATGGGCTCCATTCTTTATCTTTACATAACTTAAATAAAAGGTATAGTGAATGACTCATTCGATATACCCCCATTCGTCAACATTCCATTACGAATGGGATACATGCATAACGAACTAAGTTCCATTCGTTAAACATCCTTAACGAATGGACTGTATAAATAACGAACTGGCTCATTCATTAAACATCTTTAGCGAATGAGCCTTTTCAAATGGATTTAACATATGTGGGTGGTGGAAGTTTGGTAATGGTCTCTACTTTGGCTCTATACATCTCTAGTCATGTTGAGATATCTTGTGCCCAAGAACAATTCCTTCTTTAACCATAAAGTGACATTTTCTTATTCAAACACAACGTTGGATTCCTCACATCGTGCTAACATCCTTTTGAGGTTTTCAGGACATAGTTTGAAGGAATCACCAAATACGGAGAAGTCATCCATGAAGACTTCCATTGATCCTCCATCATGTCACTAAAGATAGCTACCATACATTGTTGAAAAGTAGTTGGTGCATTACTCAACCCAAAGGGAATTCGTCGGTATACGAATGTGCCATAAGGACATGTGAATGTTGTTTGCTCCTGATCTTCAGGTGAGATTGGAATTTAAAAGTAACCAGAGAATCCGTCTAGAAAGTCATAGTACATATTTTCTGATAGAAGCTTGAGCATCTGATCAATAAATGGGAGATGAAAGTGATCTTTCCTATTGGCATCGTTGAGTTTGTGATAATCGATGCATACTCGCCATCCTGTGATTTCTCTCATATGAATCAGCTTATTCTTTTCATTGGTGACCACCGTCATTCCTCCTTTCTTCGAAACTACTTAAACAGGACTTACCCAAGGAGAATCGGAAATGGGGTAAATTAATCATGCGTCAAACAGTTTGAGTACTTCCTTTTTCACCATGTCTTGCATGTTTGGATTCAGATGTCTCTGGTGCTGCACTACGGGTTTGAAGTGTTCTTACATTAATATCTTTTGGATACAAAATGACGGGCTGATGCCTTTGATGTCCATGATTTTCCAAGCTATGGTTTTTTATGAGATATAGAAACTTCGAGAAGTCTTTCTCTCTCATTGCTCGATAGGTCAAAAGAAATGATGAAAAGCAATTGAGATTTTTCTTCAAGGAAAGCATACTCGACGATTTCGGTTAATTCTTTAAGTTCTAAAGTATGCGGATCTTCGATAGAAGGTTTGGCTTTAGGCTCTAGATTTCTATCTACTTCTTCAAATTTTTCCTCCGAGTTTCTTTCTTCTTCCATCTCCTCTTGACAAACAACTTAATCTTTTGAATTGATAGCATGTGCATTTTACTCAATCAATTGCGTATCGCTTGCTTCTTTCTCAAAATGTTTTTCTTAGATGACAGCTCACTGTTGATTCACACTTATCCAGGAAGTATGCAGAATCATTGGTGTACTGTGTATATTTCATAGATTTTCCTATGTCGAAAGTTACCTCCTCATCCTCTACCCTAAGAGTGAGTTTTCCGGTGCAAATGTCTATGAGTGCGCTAGCGGTAACTAAGAATGGTCTTCATAGTATAAGGGATGCAGAAGTGTCTTCATCCATGTCTAAAATGACCAAGTCGACCAGAAAGACAAACTTATCGAATTTAACTAACATGTTCTTGACTATGTCGCTTTGGTATTTTAATAATCTATCGGCTAGCTGAATGCCCATACGGGTTGGAATAGGTTTTCCGAGTCCTAACTTAGAGAAACCCCTGTAAGGAATTAGGTTTATGCTAGCTCCTAAGTTGGCTAAAGTATTGCTGACGAACAAGTTTCCTATCAAACAAGGGATAATGAAACTTCCTGGATCGGTCATTTTCTTTGGAATCTTGTCTTAAAGAATGGCGGAGCATTCTTCATTGAGTATCATGTGTGATAGCTCTTTTTTCTTCCTTTTGTTTGAAAGAACTTACATTAATAACTTAGCATATCTTAGCATTTGGGAAATGGCTTATATGAATAAAAGGTCAATATGCACTTGCTTAAAGAATTATAGGAATTTGTCATATTGTGCATCCATCTTTCCTGCTTCAGACGAGCTGGATAAGGAATTGGTGGAATATATGGTTTCAAAGGTTCTTTGACAGGTTTAGGAATGTTTGGAATAGGTTGACTGTCGGGTGTGTCAACAACCTTAGTCTCACCTTCATATTCAATAGGTGTGACTTGTGAATTTCTTGCAACAGTTCTGCCACTTCTTAGGGTTATGGCATTGGCTTGGCCGTTAGGGTTGGTAATGGTGTTACTAGGGAGTCCAATAGGCTGTCTCTCATAAGGTAGTTGGTCCAACTGACCTACGTGGTTATTGATATTTTGCAGAGAGGGCTTATGGTTCCTTAGCTTCATTTCCGACTTCAAGAATTGGTCTTCGGTCAATTTGTTTGAACCGTAAGTACTTGCTATGAGTTGCGTCAGAAGAGTGTCCACTATAGATCCATCATTCGGTTGTTGGCTAGTACTTGCACCTTGTTTCTAATATGGAGTTTTAGGTTGAAAGGGTTGATTTTGATTAAAAGGTCATTTATCAAAGCCAGGTGGAGCTTGATTGTTGGCTTCATCCCTCCAGCTGAAGTTCAGAGGGTTTCTCCAACCAGAGTTGTAAGTATTGCCATACATGTTATATTGTTGGCTTACAAAATCACATTCTTCGATAGTCATACTTTGGTAGTATTTAACCTTGTGATCCCCCCCCCCCATACTGTCACACTTTACCTTTGATTTGACCATATCACATGGAAGTTGTTCAAATTTCTTCGAGAGGGCCTCAAATTATGCAGAGATAAAGGTATTGTTGTCGACATAGCGTATGCCATTGTGTGATGGGGTTGATCGAGGTGGATTATAGGCAAAGCTTTTCTTGGAAGCTTTTTCCAAGATCTCGAATGCCTCATTTGGAGATTTGGTTCCGAGATCTCCACCAGCGACCTGATCGATTGCTTCTTTGTATTGACTAGTTTGAGTGTCGAAGAAAGTTTGTACTTGAAGCCACTTGTTCAATCCATGGTGCGAACATCGGCGAAAAAGGCTCTTGTATCTCTCCCATGTTGCGTGCAGTAACTCATCTTCATTCGTTCAGAATCCGGTGATGCTAGCGCGATACTTGGCAGTTTTGTCGAGTGGAAAATATCTTAGAAGAAATTGCTCTACCTTCTGATCCCAAGTGGTGATGGCACCGGATGGTAAAGATTCAATCCATTCCAAAGGCGATGTCTTGGAGTGAAAATGGGAAGAGTTAAATTCTAGCTTGATCTTTGGAGCAATGTTGGGTGTTGAAAGTTCCACATATCTCGGGAAATATGAGACAAGGGGTCTTCGTCAAGGAGGCCATGAAATTGGATAGAATTTTCGATCATATGAATGATACTAGATTTTCTTTCAATGTTTTGAAGCATCTCGGGTGGTGTAATGTTATGGCCATAGTTGTCAAGTGTTGGCTTGCCATTTGGCTCATGTTTAGCTTGTTGTTCAGATCCGCCATCATAGGTTCTTTTTGGTTCTCCTCGATTTATGTACCTTCCTCTAGTTCGTCCTTAACTCCTTTGGTTGTTTTACGTTCCTGAATGCGTATTCTTTGGTGAAAGTAGCGTTCAGGTTCGGAAAGTGGTGAAATGAGGTTGGGAGTACACGTAGAGAACATACACTAACTAAGAAAGTAAAAAGATCTAAAGGCACAACTAAAACTAAAGTAAAGTAAGCAATTTATAAACAAGAAAGATAAAAATTGAAACTAAAGTTAAAATTGAAAAATAAAGAAGATAGAAAAATATTTTTGTTCTTTTGGATAAGTTTTTAAATATACACTATAAACAATTTTTAATAAATACTCGGATTGTTTATAAAAATTCATCGTGTGTCCCCGGCAACAATGCCAAAATATTGATGCGTATTGTGTGTAATAGTTTTTAGGAAAAGTTTGTTAACTTTTTCAAAGTTTTTGTTCACACAATGTCTAGTTTTAAGTTTATAAAAATGATTGTTATCTTAACTAAACAACACACAAACAGGCAAGTATTCCTATCGTATATGTAGTAAAGTATAGGTAAGAACCAAGAAACGATCATGGACACACTTGTTTGATTTTTACTACTAAACCGTTGTATTTATTTAACCGGAAGTAAACAACCTAGTAGTTTTAGTTTGATAAGTAAGTTTTAAAGAGAAATTTAAAAGCATAAATAAAAGACAATATTTTTGTGTTTTTGTATTTTTAAGATAGATGATCAAGGACAAAAGTGTATCATCTTGATTCAAACTCCTCTTAATTTGTTTTAACAATTAGTTAGTAAACATGTGATATGAGCTTTGTATGGTGATTAAATGTGAGAATAACACCTTATTCCTAAGTCATATTGTTCCATGATAACTAAAGAAAGAGATAAGCATAACTTCATGATCTCCACTAAGCATCATTTTATGTAAGCAAGTGGTTTATGTTAAATATTTATAATATAACTCACTTTAAAGATGAGACAATCCCTTAAATTACTAAGTGAATTTCCGTTGATATTTTAGTATAAGTAACCTTTGAATTATACATAAAATACCAATTAAAATTAGTTGAGTTGTAAAGGATTAACCATAAATTACCAAATATTAATCCATACAACTCTTGAAAAATTGTAGAACTAATGTAATAACCACCCAGGAGTTGTTTAAATATGTTATGTTGCAACATAACCATTGCTTAATAAAAATCGATCACATGTTTAACTATCATTATTAAACTTCAATTAAGATTCATTATAAACGAAGATGATACTATGGAAGTTTAGCCAATATTAAACTAATGTTAACCATCAAAGTAATAGATGCAAGCATGATCAAATTGAGACAATCTAATCAATTTGGATGACTAATCTTTGATGCTAATGACTTTTTCCAATAGCTTAATCTCCTTAATCTTTAAAGGTTGGATGGATGGGATAATTCTTATATTATTGGTGGTGAAAAGAGGTGGTTGAAGTTGAGTAAATGAAGTTTTAAGGTGTATTGAATGTGGAAGATGAGCATTCAGATTATAGGCTGATAAGGTGCCCAAAACACGATTATGATGATCAAAACACGGCCATGGTGACATTTTTGTCTTGTTGAATTAAATGTTCTTTGTCAAATTGTATAGCAAGGGAAAGCATGGTCGTGGTAAGCCGGCCGTGGTGAGTCCACAACAATCCAAATTTTGTCATTTTCTCTTGTATTGTAAACATGGGCGTGTTTTGGGAAGGCACGACCATGTTAAGTTTCAAAACCTTCTATTTTGTCTTTTCCTCTTGTTCTTCATAACATGGGTGTGTTGAGGTTAACATGGTCATGTTGTGTATTCCTGAATTTAGTTTTTACTTCGTAAACTCTAGACATTGTCATGCTTTGATTCACCATGGGGTGTGTTGAGTTTGTTTTCACCGTTTATCTTCGTTTTTTCTTAGTATATAGCTCGTTTTATTCCTTAGGGATATATTTACATATAGATAGAAATTGTAAACATTAGTGGTTATTTATTTTAATATAATTTCCGAAATTACGCTTAGTAGGAGATAACTTAGTGCCAAAAAGATGAAAAAAATCTTATACATCACGTATGCTTCGAGAAACTTCTTCATATACTTCTCAAAGATGGTAGCATTCTTAATGTTCTCGGTGACGTGCCTACCTCTAAGCTTCACCTCATGTCGTGTTTTCAAGCTCAACGTTACTTGCGTAAAAGTTTATTCCAGCTACTCTGCCAAACACCTAAATATGGGTGTGTTTGGAAAAATCAGCTGGTGGCTGGAAGATGGTAGCTGGTAGGTGTAGCTTTTAAGAAATATTTAGGTGTTTGGCAGAGTAGCTGGAGCTTTTAATAAAACTAGCTACGTCCTCGAGCGATGCGGTGGGTGGGTGCGCAACCTGACATCAACCACATAATCAGTGTCGGTACATGATTCACCTGATGACATTGCATACATAACCCAAATGTAACGTGTAATCAACGCAAAGGCAGTATACGTGTAACCGGTGGCGAAAATTAAGAACCAAAGCTGAAATATACAATATTTTCAAAAAGTAAATTTTGTAAACCAACCTATTTTGATCTTAATCTCGTTCCGACCCGGCACTGTTCTAATATATGTTCTGACCTGGGCTTTTTGACTCAGAACCTTACCAACATGAATCGAACAAAATTAACCCTTTTTGCATCGACTCGTTCCGACCATAATTTTGTATTACACATGTTGAGCGATTAACCACGGTTTACTATAAATATAACAATTGGAAATAAAAAAAATTCCTTGCGGTCATAACATAAGCAAGTGTATGTGTATTTTCGATCATGCCACTAGATTACGGCCATGTCTACTCGGACGAAATCGCAACCAACAAAAAACATAAAGTAGAAGTGTCATTTTCCCTCGAACCTAACGTGTCGAGTTACTTTGGCAATGTATGATCATACTATTAGGATGAGATACCAGTCAACCATAAAAGCAGTAAACACATAAGTTATATATCAATCAATAATTAATCGAGCAACATCACAATCACGCAAATAATGAAACTGTGTATGAATATAATAGTTTAACAATGTTAATTTAATGCACATAATGCCCCCAAAATAGAGAAAATAAAGGATGTGATTATTCACCTTTAAAATAAGGTAGACGATAATGGTTACGGCGAAGATAAGTTAGTTAGTTCCACGAGGAATCTCAACGATACGTCCTAATTATAAAAGTATTATTATATAATTAACCTAACGACATAAATGAAACAAGACAAGATTGCAAGGGTTTATAATAGATTTGGGATCGAGAAAGCGTTAAATGTCGATTTTAAATTAATAATAATCAATTTAATATTACATATATATTTATAAATTAAACGAACACTCGTTTTGAAAGTTTAGCGATAACCGGTTTATTTAGACGAGTTAAACTATCTAGTTTATTTATTATTAAAAAAATTATTAGGTTAAGATGGGAAATATATATTCATAAAAATAGAGTTAAATACTAATATATACATATATATATACGTTTATAAGTTTAAGTGAAAAAATCACTTCGAGATAAAAAAAAAAGGTGTTCGATCCATTAAACGGTTTAAACTAGTATTAAGGTTTGATAACCGTCGTTTTAGTCATTCAAAAACCTAATTAAACAAGATAGTTAGAGTAAGTAGGGTATCGTATCCACGAGTAACATGTGGTCAGTATTACAAAGTTTGTTTATTTTTGTTTTAATATAAATCTAACTAAGGTGGTCAAACGATGTCACGAGAAAATTAGAATATTGATTTTGAAAAACAATTTAAAGAAAATGCAACCTGCTCCGGGTTTCATGTTCTAGGTTTCACACAAAAATCGTTTGATTAATTGGACACCACATAGACATGGTGTTTGAAATTAGTTAAAGTAGCTATTAAGACCGAGTTTAGTCATCAAACCTATACAATACAATTACTCAATCTACAAATATCAAATCAACCACCTTAATCAACCAACCCATTCTAGATTTTGTCATCAACCGAACGTGGTTGTAAAGAAAGAACTCAAAACACCACAAACTGTTTAATTAACTAATACTTCAATCTGTTAAATGTTTTTCATCACATAAACAAATTCAATACAAAAACAAAAAAAATTGAGTGCTTAACCTATATGAACCCTTCACCCAAAGTAAATCACAAATGGACTAGCTTTGCATCTAATGAACTTTTTCTTCTTGATTCACTTACGAGCCAAAGACTGTTATCTTCTTGCACTCCTCTAAACCAGCCGTCAAAAGAAAAACAAATCTCCTGCCCTATGAGACTACTCTGTTATAAATTCCCAAAATATCCCAAAATAAGCGTTTATGAAAACGTTTTTCAGGTTTTAGGAGCCATTTGAAAGAAATTCCTAAAACAAGTATTATAATCTAGTCGTGGCGGGTAGTTTGTATAACCAATTAAAACTTGACACGTGTTTTAAACAAACCATAACAAGCAGATTTATTAACCATTTACTCGTCACGACTAAATAAGTTTTATGCCTCGTAATCAACGCCCGCGAGTAATTCATAAGCTCTTTAATCGCGACGAGTAGATTGTAAGGTAAAACTAGTCGCGGCGAGTTAACTACTAATAAACTACCCGTGTAGGGAATTTAAACTAGTCGCCGCGACAAAAGGACGTATGAATTACTCGTGGGCGTTGATTAAGAGGCATGAAACTTATTTAGTCGTGACGAGTAAATAATTAGTAAATCTGCTCGTTACGGTTAATTTACGCGCACGTGGCAAGTTTTAACTGGTTCTACAAACTACTCGTGTGTAATCATAAACTACTCATCCCAACTAGTTTTTAGTACATATTTTGGTAATTTCTTGAAAATGACACCTAAAATCTGAAAAAAGTTTTCATAAACACTTATTTTAAGAATTTTTTGCTCTCCAAAATTTCATGACGTCCCTTTCTTTTGGGTCTTCTAGTTAATTAATAGCAGCCCATACTCATGAACTAGAAGTGCCCGACCCAATGCAATTTATGTGAAGTGTAATAATATGTAGCCTTAATCCATTCTTATTCTTTATTAACTTTTACATCTTCTCGTATATCCAATGTTTTAAATACCGGTTTTTTACTCGTACCGAATTGAACCAATAAATGGTACAACTAGTTAAACTGGGAGGTTCAACGAGCTGAATAGTTTATCTTATAATTATCTAAAAATGCAACTTAAACTTCAAAAATAAACTAAACGTAAATGATTCCATAATAAAAAATGATCTAAAAGTTAATCCATATTAAAAATAATAATAATACAAAAGCACTCACTTTTAAAACCATAGTCCTAAAGTTTATACGTTTTAACGTTAGTTATTGGGTTAAAAGTAATTTTGAAAAAATATGGCCCGCGAATATCAAAAATTTTTCAGACTTAAAACCGGTATGCCGGTAAAACCGGTATTTTAGGAAGAAAAAAAACGGCAGTTTTATGTTCTATCAAACCGGCCAAAAATACCGAGCTTAAAATACCGGTTTGCTATATGAAATTCGGTTCAACCGGCCGATTTGAACCGTTTTTAAAACACTGCGTATATCTACTGTTCTGTTTAATATCATTAGAAGATATGACATTTGCTTTCTACTTCATTAAGCAATTATTTAATTCAAGTATTTAAAGAAACGTGATAGCTTCAGAGGAAAGGAAACCAAATGTATCAAAATCAAAAGAAATGAAAACATGTTGATTCTCGACAAAGTCTTTCTCAGAGTTTTATACTAAAATGAGTGGGGTGGAAAAATTATTAACCGAAATGAGTGATTTAAAAAGTATTTACTAAAATGTGTATTTTTCATTTATTCCTTTATTTATTTAATCTAATATAATTTCTTTCTTATTTTTTTAATTTAATCAGCCGATTATTATGATTTTCTTTTATTTTCTCTACAATCAACTCATTTTAAACTTTATTTATTTCAACTAATTAGTTATAATATTTTTTTTAATTATGCCCAGATAAAAAAAACAACAAGCTAAATGAAGGTTAAAATTAAAATAAACGTCCTAAAAAAATACTTAACAAAACTTATAAATTAATGTAAATATTTTAATATTTTTATGTCTTTCTTTAACCTAAGAAGTCAAGATAATCGACTTTTCATTTTAGCAAACTAAACTATAGTTTCTTTTTGTTTTTTGTTTCAAATATAACTATTATTTAACCGTCATTTTGAATTATAATGTCTTTATTTTGTTCTTTTTTTTATAAATCTGGCTAGTGTTATTATTGTTTAGGATTAAATGCAAATCTAGGTCAGTAAAAATCAATCAAATATTTATAAATCAGCATTTTATGAATATTTAAAGGCGATTATATCATGATATGGTTTTGAAAAAAAAATGGTCTAATTATTTAAACACGCGATTCTTTTTTCTTAGTTACGATAATATTTGATTCGGAAATAAGGTTTAGGTCATGTTATATATAGGTTTTAATTAAAATAAAAAATTAAAATAAAAGGAAATGGTTATTTCAAATTCGCAGGTGAAAATTCGTTATACAGATTTCTAGTAAATTTTATTTATTAAGTAAAAACGAAAAGTCTAAAATGAGTTGATTGTAGGAAAAATGAAAGAAATTCATAATAATTGTTTGATTAAATAAAAAGGAAATAAAGAATTAGTTAAATAAAGTAATAAATGAAAAATACCCATTTTGGTAAATACTATTCAAATCATCCATTTTAGTAAATAATGTTTCCACCCCGCCCACTTTGGTAAAAAACTCATCTTTCTCATGCTTCGCAATTTTTCTTGATTTCGCTTTCAACACAGCCTGCCTAACAACAAAACCGGTATCCCTAAGCCCAACAAGGGAGATACCCCAGTAAGGTCAATACAAGCGTGCTTCCCCCTGCTCATCCAAACACAAGAATGTCTGTTGGCCGAAGAGTAGACCTCCCTTGAAGGGGATATGATAGGAAATTCACGGGAGCTTCTTTTTTTTGCTGAGATCCCCCCTCGTTTTAACACATCACAAAGAACATCTCTGACCAAATCATGTCTATATTTAAAACCCGGAATCTCCTTGCAATGAACGGCATGTTCACCAAAATTATCCAAACAAACTTTACGGCACACGGGGCATGGCTCATCAACTTGGAATAGTGGGATCATTAAACAATATTTAAGAATGGCCAGGTACTCCACTACCGACATGTTTTGCCCTGACCTTCGAGGGGGTTACGTTCAATAAATCTTGAGCATGTGGGGCCTGAAGACATTCTAACACCGCTCTCTGGCGAGTTGATAACTTAAACTCCTCTCCCAAACTTTGGACGATTTACTATAAAGGGCACTCGCCAAAGCATGTTGGGCTTTAGGTGGGGCGGTGTCCTTATTAGAAAACCCGTCAAGATCAAGATCGGGAAGGGAACTATTCAGACAATCCAACGCACAGCCATAATCCGAATCCAAACCATAAATACCACAACTTCAAGATTATGCTCTTTAGGCTACGAAAGCATATGTTGAAACATCCTCAGCTGAATATAAACCCAAGCCCCCAAAACAGATTGGGAGAGAGGCTAGCCTGAAAAATCCCCAAAAAAGGACCCCCACATACCACAATATCCTCGATCACCTTCCGGAGCCCATTGTCAAAAATAGAGACGACATCCTTAAAAATCCTAGGCTGGAATTTTCGGAGACCGAATACCAATTTAGCAACCCCCATATAGGAGCGAAGCAAGAGGAGCTCACATTGAGGGTCACGCAGACGAGTAAGAAATCTCAATCTCATTAGGTCCATTGTGTTTGAAGCTTTATTAAATGCCAAGCTACTAATAAAACCGACGTCTCGGCTAACCGCACCCCCATGGAGTCTCACACCCAGCTTCAGTCTCCCAATCTCGCTGGGAAATAAACCTATTTTTGTTTTTACTCCATTGCAAGACTACCAAAAAACTTTAGTATTAAACCAAATTAAAAAAATTTTAAAAAAATGGCAAAAAAACGGCAAAAAAAATTAAAATTTTTTTAAAAAAATGGCAAAAAAGGGCCTCGAACTTGCGCCTGCAGCCTATCCAAACCTTAACGAAAGGCATCGACCAACTGATCTAGGATCTAGCTCGTTTATGGACTGAAAAATTAAAATTTATATATACAGATTCAAACAAACCTCCCAATTCCTTATAAACTCTAGAATCCAATTATGGGATTTACATCCTTTGTTAATAAAAATTGATATAGGGGTGTTAAAGATGACTCATAATCGATCCAAAAAAATATAATAATCACCCGTTTTGATGCCGAATTGAAGGTGAACCATAAGTTAGGGTTGTCATCTATGAAAACAGCTCAATCGATTAGATTTAGTTTGGTCTTTCTGCATTTAAATTAGGGCTTCAGTTTAGAATTTTAAGGGGATGGTGTGGTTTTTGTGAATTGGATTTCCATAGGGTATTTATAGTTAAATACCATAAGTTAGGGTTGTCATCTGTGAATTGGTGTGGTATATTAGTTATTTAAAAAACAAACAACTATTTTATATTTTACTTCAACCCTAAATCCCAACCCTTGTGGTGTGGGATAAAGGTGTTTGTGTTACCCAGCCAAGGCTCGGGTCCGAGTCTCACAAGCAAAAGGTGAAGATTAAAAAAATTAGATGTTCAATAAAAAAAAACAATATACTTTGTACTTTACTTTAATCCGATGGTCACTAATTAATCTCCCCCATAGAGCGTTCTTAGTCATCGGCAAGTCCACTACCTCATTCAGTCATTCTCAAAGATTTTTAAGATCAAATCAAGTTGTTAAACCCGTTAAACCATAAAACCAACCAAGCTCAGTTTGGACTTTGGTTGGTATACATAACACCACTTAATTTTTAGCGGTTAACACAAATATCTTCTAGTTCTACAGCCAAATATATATATCATTATCAATCAAGAGACTCGGGCCCTTAACCTCAAAATAAAGAACATTATTTTACATAACTTGATACCGATAGGTCAAATGCCATTTGATTCAACCATGACGAACTGACCAGTTATATGAGACTAGGGATGAACCGTAAACTCGTACCAAAGGCAATAAAACACTATAATCTTCAACAACAAAAAATGGATGTATTTTAAACTAGAAAGTTGGTCTACTGAAACCCATGACTTACTCTCATCATCTTGCTAAAACTGAATCGTTAAAAATAAGTAGGTTTGACTGTTTGTGTTATGCAAGGACATCATGTTCAGTAATTTAAGATGGCAAACAAGCATGAATCTCACAGGTAAACCCATAATATTCAGGACAAGTATAAGATAAATTTTGAAAGTTTTCTTGGTATGCTATTAGGTGATGTCTTGTTAGATTTTCCGAAACATATATACTCGTTAGTCAAACATACTTGTAAAAATATTTTCTTACTTTTGTTGTTTCTTATGTCAACAAGATTACATTTAGCGTTAACCATTAAAAACACTTGAAACCTGTATAAAACAAAAAGAAAATGAAATATAAAACGTGTTTCTTAACAAGTTTATACATTCTTTATATATCCATCATACAACAAAGTCGACGCTTCTAATAATTTGTCTTGAGCTCCTTTCGCTTGTAAAAATATTTTCTTACTTTTGTTGTTTCTTATGTCAACAAGATTACATTTAGCGTTAACCATTAACTATAAATTACTATATTTGTCTTGGTTTAAACCTGAGATCTCCCTTTTAAAAGGCAAGTGCCTGTAAAATTATTGACCAAGAAATTGAGAAAATCATCCTTAGCTAGAAGAACAATATTATACTATTAATGATAAAATCAGATAATTAAAATTGCTGATTTGATATGTCATTTTACTTCACGGATCTTATTTATGAAATTTATTTTAACTTTTAATGTAGCATATTACATTCTGTAATTATTTAATGAGTTTTAATAATTTCTTATTTCTCACAAATTTACAAATTTCAAAATTATTTACCTATAATGAAAATAAGGACATGTTTGGGTTTAAGTTTGAAACTTATTGCCTGTACGGATGGCAAAAAAAAGTATGAGCCTAACTTCCCGACTGGTAAACACGAAGTCCGACAGATATTTGGACGGGGTATAAGATTAGTTTTGAAAATTTTTTGTGGGAATTGTTGAACTAGGGCTTGTACCCAAAATATATACCCGAATCATAAACCCGAAATTTTTTAATTTTATTTTCTCTTCACCCTAGTCTAGTAATACTTTATTTTTGTAAGTTTATTATACGACTAGGGGATACATTTTACAAACATTTAAAAATAAACTTTAAGTTAATTAATCGACATTATTTGTTGTTGTGTTTCTTTGAGATTGCATGGGTTTTCGAAAATACATAACATATAAAAGAATGATACACACACACACATATATATATATATATTATTTGTTGTTGTGTTTCTTATTATTTGTTGTTGTGTTTCTTTATATATATATATATATATATATATATATATATCATTCTTTTATTTGTTATGTATTTTTCGAAAACCCATGCAGTCTCAAAGAAACACAACAACAAATAATGTCAACTAATTCATTTAATGTTTATTTTTAATTTTTTTGTAAAATGTATTGTACGATTGTTTTGTATTAACAATCTACGATAAATTTATAGTTAGATTGTATTTTGATTATTTATTAGATATTTTATTGTAATTAATTATGCGTGTAGTACACGAGTCTTAAGCTATGAAGTAATAAAAAAACAAATTGTATACATGTAATTAAGGTTATATATGAATAATAATTAAATAATAAACGCGTAAAGACGAAGTTGATGATAAACTCAAAATCTTATAATATAAATTGTAACATCCTAAAATTTATATTAATAAATAAAAATGAATTATGTTCATTTAATGTGTGTTAGTATTTAATTAATAATAAATATAACATAGAGTATGGACTTGGGTGGGAAAGATGGAATAAGAGATGGGATGGGCCTTAGGTCCATGAGCTTGAGAGAGTATAAATACCCCCCTTAAACCTCCCTAAAACCCTAAAACCCTCATTCTTATCTTCCTTACTACCTACACACACTAAAACAGACACATACACTACCCCAGATACGGTCGTGACTCAAGAAGGAGATCTGAGACCAAACGAGCTTCGATTCTTGATAAATCCTGATTATGTGAACAAGAAACAACCTGAAGGTTCATAACCAAGCTAACCCGTAGCCTAGAGACGTTAAAGTTACATTCTTTATCCATAAAGATTACGTTTTTATGAATGGTTTGTCACGAAACATAGCTCTAGAGTAGATCGGGTCTAGACGAACCATAAGTTGCAAACTTGATGCTTAAATGGACTTAACGAACCCATGGTTAGATACGGCTCGTAAAGAAAACCCTAGATCTATCCTTTGAGCATTTTAAACCTATAAAGGTTCAAGCTTTATGGGTGAACGGGCTAGATCTTAACCAAAAATGGAAACGGGGGCGTTTAAGGGTTAATGAAATACCATAATATAAATAGAAATGATCAATACTCTTTGATAAGAGTAATATAAGGAACAGACAGGTGCAGCTCGTTCGATTACAATGTTAAAAAGCGAATACAATGGTTGTATTCGATTACATTGTTAGAATTCGATTACAACAAAGGGTTCGATTACAAGGAGTCACTCGATTACATGCAAGGTTCGATTACATTATGGTTCGATTACAAGTGAAATCAATTACATTATGGCTCGATTACAATGTGAACTAGATTACATGTATGGTCCGATTACAATACGCAGGTTCGAATACATGTACTTGTTCGATTACCTTGTGGCATTCGAATACATGGGAACAACTCGAATACAATATGCACATCATACATGTTGGACTCGAATACGTACAAGCATACACTTAACCTACTCGATTGCAAACTAGTAATTTGATTACATACATACCCTCGTATATATGCAATTCATTCGAATGCACTTAAGGATTCGAATACATCATATATACTCGCATACAATGAGTATATTCGATTACAAATGGAACGTTCGAATAAAAATTGTAAACCCAATTGCATTAGGGACTTGCTTACATGTGAACCCGATTACACTTAGGAAATTTGAATACATGCATACACTTGCATACTTATATACATTCGAATACATTTATAAACACTCGAATACAAGGGGGATTCGAATGCATACATACGTTCTAATACTTAGTTCATTCGAATACCATGTATTGTATACAAGTTACATATTAAACTCCCATTCGAATGCAAGAAAGAAAGATTTAGCGAGTATTGAGTAATTAATTATAAAAGGGAAAAAAGACATGGGTTCACAAGCATGTTACAATCAAATACCAAGGGTATTCATATTACATTCGAATACATGCATAATGACTACGTGATATGTTCATACGCACATCCATGTAAGTGCATGTGTATTCTAACATCAAGTCAGTTGAATACCTTAAGGATGAAATTATATTCTTAGTAGATTGTATTCTAATACAAGACCATGCTTATAAATACGATACCTTATAAGGCCATTAGAATAGACCAAACTTAGCCATTTTTGTTGAAACTTGAATAATGTGAATAAGGCAATTGTTGATACATGTAATTAATGTACAGTTAGCCGAGCACAGTTAAAGAGAGGGATAACGATTAATGGAGAACGTAACAGGATCCAAGTGAGTTTCTAGCCCCATGTCCTTGTTATGTTTTCGGGGTTGTGTGCATACTCGATGTGATTAATTAATATACTTACGTTGAGTGATAATTATATGATATGTGATTGTCTTATGTATGATGTATGAATGATATATGAATGCTATAGAAAGAATGAAAGTACGTATAAATATAAAGAAAAGGTATGGTATGGTTGCACGGAATAAAGGGATTAGACCCTAATAATATCTGTGAGGATAGGGACCAGGACCTAACAATATCTGTGAGGATAGGGACCAGACCCTAATAATATCTGTGAGGATAGGGACCAGACCCTGATAATATCAGTAAAGGTAAAGTGTATGGTTAAATGATGTATAATGATGTTAGTTTAATTGCTAAAGAAAGGATATGTGTATGTTAGGGATAGGGATAATGGAATGTATGATTGATAAACTGTTTAAATGTAGAACTTAGCACAAATGGACTCATAAGGGGAAGTGTATACGACACAGAGGGTAACGTGATCAGCTAATCACAGTAGGCCATTATATTACTTGTTAGCCTTACTATCCTTGTACTAATTAGTTCCTTGAGTGATGATGTTTGTGTTTCCTTATAAAATACGAATGGCTAGAGCTAGGAAAATTGCGGGACAAGGAGGTCGTACTGGACGACGTGGCAGGCCACGTATCGTCCGACAACCTCCGGTAGAATTAGCCGCTAACATAAGGGAAGAAGGAAGTGCAGCTAGACGAAACCCGAGCAACAATGAAGGGTATCAACTTGACCCTGCTGTTCAGGAAGCTATTGCTCAAGCTGTAGTCACTACTGTGATGAACTTGAATCCTGAAAGGTCTGCTGGAAGCCATGGAAGAACTTCTGAGAGGTCAGGAGAGAACGGTAAGCAAAATGATGAAAGAGAGAATGGTGACACGAGTGAGGTGAGGTCGGTGAAGGTTGATGACAGGAGGAGAGGTCGAGGCAGGTGTAACTACAAGTTCTTCAAGGGTTGTGACCCGCCAAGGCTGGCTGGTTTTTGAGACGCAATCGCTACTCTCCAATGGATAACCGCAATGGATAAGGTTACCCGAATTAGCGAGTGTCGTCCCGACCAAGCCGTGGGTTATGCTACCCAATCATTCGATGATGAGGCAATGTACTGGTGGGATTCGGTTAAGCAGAGGAAGAGTCGTGAAGAGATTAAGGCCTTGAAATGGGATGACCTAAAGGAGATGGTCATGAAATGATTTTGTGCTGATGCTAAGGTAGAAAGGGCTGAGATGAAGTTTTCGAATCTGAAGGTTGGCAAGATGACACACCGTGAGTATACTACCGAATTCAACCGAATGTCTAGATTGGTGCCGAAGATGGTTAACACTGAGGCCAAGAGGATTAAGTGTTATGCGAGAGGACTGCCGAAAAACGTCCGAACGCTAGTCAAGGCGAATAAACCTGCTATGTTTGACTCTACTATGGAACTCATAGAGATGGTTTATGACGACCTGGCTATGGAGTATGTTGCGGTGGTGGAAGAGAGGAAGGATAAGAAATGCATCATACTAAATGACCCGGTACCCAGTTGTGGAACTCTAGGGACAAGAAACAGAAGGTATGAGAAAACAAGTCGTGCAAGACTTGTGGTAAAATGCACGGTGGGGGATGCAAGTGGGGTAGGAGCTCAGATGTTTGCCAGAAATGTGGGAAAGCTCATGGTGGGTAATGCAGGCTTTGGTCTAATGTGTGTTATAAGTGCGGAAAGGCAGGGCACTATGCCAATGAGTGCAGTGCAAAGCCCACATGCTACAAATGTGGCAAGACAAGCCATATGGCAAGGGATTGCACCAATGGTGAAGCAGGAGGAAGTGGAAAGAAGGATGCTGATCAGACCAAGCCAAGGACCAGAGCCTACATGCTGACTCAAGAAAATGCCAAGCAAATTCCTGACGTTGTCACAGGTACGTTTCTAGTAAAAGGTGTTTCCGCTTCTGTGTTGTTTGATTCAGGAGCGAGTAAGAGTTTTGTAGCTACAACATTTTGTAAATTAGCTAAAATGAAATGTTGCCGAGTGTCTGAAACCTTTATTGTAGAAACCGCTAGTGACACTTCGGTTAAAATAATGAAAATGGTTAAGGACTGTAAGATAGAGTTAGAGGGACGTGAGTTCCCTATTACCCTGTATTTGATTACCTTAGAAAGCTTCGATATAGTTTTGGAAATGGATTGGTTATCTGATTTTGAAGCTCAGATAGTGTGTAAGAGTAGGAAAATAAGGTTAAAGTCCTTAGATGGTAGTGCGGTGACGGTTTATGGTGATAAAGAAAGTTTTGGGCTTAATGTCATCTCGATGATAAAAGCCGAGGAATTGTTAAGGCGAGGGTGCGGTGCTTACCTGGCGTATGTTGTCAACGCTACGGTCGAGACGAAAGAAATGAAAGATGTTCCTAACGTGTGCGACTACCCAGAAGTATTCCCTGAGGATCTTCCAGGGTTGCCACCAGAGAGAGAGATAGAATTCCATATAGATTTAACACCAGGATCCCAGCCCGTCACGAAAGCACCTTACCGTCTAGCGCCGTCCGAGATGAAAGAGTTGATGTCCAAACTGCAAGAACTCCTCGACAAAGGTTTTATAAGACCGAGTGTCACCCCATGGGGTGCACCGGTGTTATTCGTTAAGAAAAAGGATGGAAGTATGAGAATATGCATAGACTATCGGGAGTTGAACAAACTTACGGTGAAGAACAGATATCCGTTGCCACGGACTGATGATTTGTTTGACCAACTGCAAGGTTCGAGTTGTCTCCCGAATAGATCTTAGATCAAGTTATCATCAGCTAAAGGTGAAAGAGGCAGACATTTCTAAGACAACGTTTCGGACACGGTATAAACACTACGAGTTCCTCGTAATGTCATTCGGTCAAACGAATGCTCCCGCAGCATTTATGGACATGATGAATTGGATGTGTCGGCCGATGTTGGATAATTCAGTTATCGTTTTCATTGATGAAATATTGATTTATTCAAAGAGCGAGCCTGATCATACTGAGCACATGAGGGAAGTATTGGAGGTCTTGAAGGAAGAGAAGTTGTACGCCAAGTTTTCGAAGTGCGCATTCGGGTTACGAGAATTGCGATTTCTAGGTCATGTGATCAATCCGAAAGGGATTACCATGGACCCAGCTAATATTGAGGTGATAACGAATTGGAAGACTCCGCTGAACCCGACTGACGTACGAAGCTCCTTAGGGTTGGCTGGCTATTATAGGAGATTCATCGAAGGCTTCTCTAACATAGCCACACCGTTGACCGGTATAACCCAAAAGTCTGTAGTATTCAGTTGGGGTAAGTTCCAAGAGAAAGCTTTTGAGGAACTAAAGAAAATACTCACACAAGTTCCAATCCTTTCTTTACCCGATGCTGACGAGGATTTGGTTGTTTGTACCGATACTTCTCATCGTGGGCAAGGTTGCGTGTTTACGCAACGAGGAAAGGTTATCGCTTATGCGTCCAGAAAGACGAGAGTACTTATCCGACACATGATTTAGAGCTAGCAGCAGTAGTGCATGCTCTCAAGATATGGAGACACTAATTGTATGGTACTAAGTGTACTATTTATACCGATCATAAAAGTTTAAAGTACTTCTTCAAACATAAATAATTGAACATTAGGCAGAGAAGATGGTTGGAGTTGATAAAGGATTACAATTGTGATATTAAGTACTACCCTGGAAAAGCTAATGTGGTCGCTGATGCGCTAAGCTGTAAGAATGAAGAAATCATTGCAACATTGAAGTCATACCAACTGATCATGAAGTCAAGTCTCTTAGAAGAAATCATCAAGGTGTAGACGAAAGTACTGGTAGATGAAGGGCTAGTGAAGAGAGAAAATATTTTTGGTCAGCAAGACGAGTTGATGGAGAACACTCATGGTGTTAAGACTAGGTTTGACCGTATGTGGATTCCACGCCATGGAAATCTGAGAGGTCGAATCCTAGATGAAGCTCATAAATCAAGATATTCAATCCATCCGGGATCCACTAAGATGTATCAAGATTTGTAAAGAGACTACTGGTGGCCAGAAATGAAGAATGATGTAGTAGATTATGTCAGTAGGTGCTTACTTGTTTACAAGTCAAAGCTGAACATCAGAAGCCTTATGGAAAGATGCAACCTTTGGAGATACCTTAATGGAAATAGGAACACATCACCATGGATTTCATAACTAAGCTACCTCGTACCGCTAAGCATCATGATACCATTTGGGTGATAGTGGACCGTTTGACCAAAAGTGCTCACTTTCTGCCTATATGAGGGGCTATCTCGTCGGAAACGTTAGCAAGTTTGTTCATAGGAAGTTGTGACTAAGCATGGAGTGCCATTGTCGATTGTGTCTGATAGAGATACTCGATATACTTCGAGATTCTGGAAGAAGTTCCATGAACCCATGGGAACGAGATTGAACATTAGTACTGTGTATCATCCTCAGACCGATGGACAGTCTGTAAGGACAATCCAAACCCTTAAGGATATGGTACGTGCTTGTGTTTTAGACTTTGGAGGAAGTTGGGATGATCATCTGCATCTGGCAGAGTTCTCCTATAACAACAGCTACCATTCAAGTATTGGTATGCCACCGTCCGAAATTCTATATGGAAGACGTTGTAGAACTCCCGTATGTTGGGGTGAGATTGGTAAAAAAGAGCTCGGAAGTTTATAAGTTTTTTAAGAAACCTCGACAAGGTTCGATCAGATCAAGTCAAGAATAAAAGATGCTTAAGTCCGTCAGAAGTCGTATCCTGATAAGCGGTGACGACCGATTGAGTTTAACGTTGGTAACAATTTGATGCTCAAGGTCGCCTTGGAAGGGAATTATTCGTTTTGGAAAGAGAGGAAAGCTAAGTCCAAGGTACATAGGACCGTTCAAGATTATCGAGCGTGTGGGTGAAGTGGCTTATAAGCTAGGTTTACCCAAAGAGTTAGAAGGAATTCATCCAGCCTTCCATGTTTCTCATCTGAGGAAATGTCTGGCTGATGACACGTCTCATGTGACGTTGGTAGACATTGAGGTTGATGAACGGTTGAACTAGATTGAACAGCCAGTAGAGATAGTCGACCGTAAAGAAAAGCTACTCCGTCATAAGGTTGTGTTACTATTTAATTAAGAATAAATATTACAAAGAGTATGGACTTGGGTGGGAAAGATGGAATAAGGAATGGGATGGGCCTTAGGTCCATGGGCTTAAGAGGGTATAAATACCCCCCTTAAACCTCCCTAATACCCTAAAACCCTCATTCTTATCTTCCTTATTCCCTACTGTGACACCCGGTAAATTCCCAATCCCTTAAACCAAGTAATCAACCTAAATATTAGGTAATTATGTTATATGCGCCTTGCGCGAGCGCACCATGTTAAGAACCAGCGCGTGCATTTGTTATGTGCGCCCTGCGCGAGCGCGCCATGTTAGTCAGCGCGTGCATTTGTTATGTGCGACCTGCGCGAGCGCACCATGTTAAGAACCAGCGTGGGCATATGTTATATGCGCCATGCGCGAATGTTTTGGCTTTATGTTTTCATGTACCTTAACGTTATGTTGTCTAATGGGTTGACCATCCCGCATGATGCTAAGGCGGGTGCATCCTAAATCGTTTATGCGCGTGCGGAAGGGAACTAACCTCCCCGCATGGCGGGAACATTGAGAGCTAGTTTGTCTGAAGCTCCAAGATGGAATTGACTTCAACATAACTGATCACTATGTTGAAATACCAAGGCCACCTGGAGAATCTACAAATGAAACTCAATGTCCTAACTGCGAGAAGGTTACGCACCTACCCGCAGCAAAGAAATGTCCTTCACGCAGAAAGCTATGCGCACAAAGTGATACGCACAGAACACTTAGTCTATTCTCCAGACGTAAGGAGATTACTCCCGCCCAAAAGGAAACAGTAGCGTGTTTCAGAGATTTTCCACTTTTTACTGTACACGGACAAAAGTACCTGAAAAAGCACACTGTAACATGAAAAGTCAACTGTCAGCCACCCTATTCTCACCAACCCCAGACCTGCATGTCCTGACCAAATCAAATCAAAATCTTTTATCCACTACTCCACTTTTAAATAAATAATAATAATTTCCATACCTCATCATCATTACACCTAGATATGAAAAGATTACAATCCCCTAAAGCAAGGGATTGTGTTCCCTTGAGTTTGCCTATAAATATGTAACCTAAACTATCACCCAAAACACACTTCAAACTTCTCTCTTAAGAACTGCAACTTGCACTAATCATCTCCCAAGCATCCGTTGTTTTCGTTTCCGATCCTGTTACCAGGTAAGCCAAGAATATAACCTTGAGATCTGCTTTCCAACCCTTATATTCTCCTAATTCTTGATCTTAATATATATACTTCTTGTTATTTAATCGCATTCTAGACCTTCAATTCCGAGGCCAACACCAAGAAAACCCGAATCTCGATTAATCCCTTAACAAGAACCACAGGTGAGTCTCACAGCCCCTATTCTCGCTGTTTTCACTGTTTTTAAACTGTTTTCGGGGCGAGGGACACGTACTTAAATAATGTTTTATCATGGTATACTTACAAGCTATGCAAGCGATTATGTGTTTAAATTATATTTCATAATGAGCAATGCGAACGGTTATCTAAGGTTTTCGATGTATGTGCGCTAGAACTCGAGTAAGTGATCACTTTACCATTGGAACTCTAAGGGTAGGGACTGCTGGTTTGATCCACCCACTCGTAGGGGTCGCACCTCTTTGCATGGACGAGTGCCTAGTATGGTCATGGGGCAGTACTATGGGTTTGAGCCCGCTCGTAGGGGTCGCACCTCTTTGCATGGACGAGCGCCTTGTTTTCCGGCACAACGTCTGCGTGTAACCCGCGGGACGGTATTATTCGCTCGTAGTGGCAGCGCCACTTACACAGACGAGCACAGTTCCCAGAAATGTTCGCAGCGTAACCCGCGGGACGATTTTATCAGAATGTGTTGATAGAACTATGTTTTACCAAGCATGTGTTTTAATGATGCTATCAGAATTACGTTTCAGAATGATTTTTATCAAGATTATGATGCAATACGATTTATCAAGTTACTAAAACTTGTGAACTCACTCAGTTTATACTGATTCAAATGTTTTTACGTGTCTTTCAGGAGATAACTAGGTAGCGCATGGAGTCACACTTAGAGCACCTCACGCTGAACATCTAAAACTAGCTTTTTGGAAGATTTTAGTTCTATCCCTTCGATGCGCGTGGTTGTTCCCGCCGCGCAAGGGGATACGGCGTGGAAATCTTCAACAGTTTTTATACTTGGATGTTTTTATGTAATTTTTAAACAATGTAATGTATTTGTATTAAACATTTCATGCGCAATGAAAATCTTACTTTGAATGTTTGCAATGGCCCGTGCTTAATTATCAATCCCCACTCGCGCGCGCCCGGCTGTTTCCGCCGCTCAGGGCCGGGTGTGACAGATTGGTATCAGAGCACTGGTTATAGCGAACTAGGAAAAGAAGTTTTAACCTAGACTTTAACCGTTGGGGAATCGCATGAAATATTTTTCAAAGAAAATATTTTCAAAAGAAACTATACACACACTTAGGAACACGGGTCACACAGTGTCTAGTGAATAAAGATAAAGAACATTATGTGCTCAGAGTAAATGCGCTAAGTTTAATATATTTTCATTCTCTTTTAAAGCAAGAATGCCTCCAACTAAAGCCAAGGGAATTACCATGACACCCGAGGAACTCGCGGAAATAATCGCGCAGGCAATTGCGACACATGAGGCCAGCAAGGCCGAATCAAGTCAGGGTCGTCAGAATGAGACCCCAGAACCCGAATCAGGAGCCTTGGACAAGGGATGCTCCTACAAGACATTCATGGCCTGTAAGCCTTGGCCATTCAAGGGTACCGAAGGGGCCATTGGGCTCTACAACTGGATTGACAAGATGGAGACAGTTCTCTCCATTAGCGGATGTAGTGAGAACCAGAAGGTCCTTTACGCGACCTGCATGTTCCAAGAAGCAGCTTCATCTTGGTGGAAGCTTCAAGTGAAGACCTTGGGGCGAGAAGTTGCTCTTCACAAAACCTGGGAGGAGCTGAAGGAGATGATGATGAGAAAGTTCTGCTCTCGCGCAGAAATCCAGAGTCTGCAGCAGGAATTCTGGAACCACACCATGGTAGGAACGGATATCGACGCCTACAACAACCGGTTCAACGAGCTTTGCCAGTTGGTGCCAGACATGGCAAACACGGAGGAAAAGAAGATCGAGAGGTATATCTTTGGGTTACCTCCTGTTGTTAGAGTTCCGCTCAACGCCGCAGCGCCTCCAACCTTTGATGAGGCGGTAGCGCGGGCCATCACCCTTACAAGGGATACGGTCCGTGCGGGTATGTTAACTACGCGAGGAATCGAGCAGCGAACCTCTGATCCCAAGAGGAAGTGGAACTCTCACCACCGAGGGTCCGACTCCAAGCAACCACCGTTCAAGAAGCAGGAGAACGTAAGGGCTTACGCGATCCAAGCCGCGGAGCCATCAAGGAAAGGATACAACGGGCCTCGCCCATGGTGCAACAAATGCAAGTATCACCACGAGGGTGAATGCGCAAGAATCGAATGATGTGGCAGACCAGGGCACAAGACGATGAATTGCCGTGTCAGAGAAGCGGGAGCAAGCGGCAACTGCTACGCATGCGGGAAGCCAGGGCATTTTAGTCGGGATTGCCCGCAAAGGGGAAACCAAGCTCGCGGGAGAGCTTTTGTGATCGGCGCAGGCGAAGCTAAAGAAGAGCCGAATGTGGTAACCGGTACGTTTTTGCTTAACGGCCATTTTGCATCTGTCTTATTTGATACTGGCGCTGACCTAAGTTTTGTATCCGCCGAGTTTAAAAACTCCCTAGGCCTAGCAAGCAGTAGGCTAGACACGCCTTATACTATAGAACTAGCCAATGGTAGGCAGTTATACGCGAACGAAAGAACCGAACAATGTGTAATAGTCATGGGAGGTCACGGGTTCAATATTAACTTATTGCCAATAGACTTGGGAAGTTTTGACATTGTGATAGGTATGGATTGGTTAGTCGAGAACCACGCGGAAGTTATTTGCCATGAGAAGCAGGTTCGGGTCCCACTGTTGAACGGAGAAACCTTGGTGATTCAAGGGGAAAGAAGGGGAGTTGCGACGAAACTAATTTCGTGCCTAAAAGCGCGCAAGTGCCTAAGGAAAGGGTGCTACGCCTTCCTGGCGCATGTAGTAGAGAAGAAAGGAGATGAGCGAAGAATTGAAGACTTACCAGTAGTGCGCGAATTTCCAGAAGTTTTCCCTGAAGATTTGTCCGGATTACCGCCGCCGCGACAAGTCGAATTTCGTATTGATTTAACCCCAGGAGCTGCGCCAGTAGCTCGAGCGCCTTATCGATTAGCTCCATCTGAGATGCAAGAGCTATCCAATCAGTTACAGGAACTATTGGATAAGGGTTTCATACGCCCAAGCTTTTCACCTTGGGGAGCTCCAGTGCTGTTTGTTAAGAAGAAGGATGGTTCTTTCCGGATGTGTATTGACTATAGGGAGCTGAACAAGCTGACAGTCAAGAATCGGTACCCCTTACCGAGGATTGACGACTTATTTGACCAGTTGCAGGGATCCAGCTATTATTCGAAGATAGATCTACGGTCAGGATACCACCAACTTAGGGTCCATGAGGAAGATGTGCCGAAAACAGCCTTCCGAACTAGATACGGCCATTATGAGTTCTTAGTGATGCCTTTCGGGCTAACTAATGCGCCGGCTGTGTTCATGGATCTGATGAACCGCGTGTGCAAACCATACTTGGACAAGTTTGTGATTGTGTTTATAGATGATATTCTGATTTACTCTCGGACCAAGGCCGAGCATGAGCAACACCTAAGATTGATTTTGGAATTGTTGAGGAAAGAAAAGTTGTATGCGAAGTTTTCCAAGTGCGAGTTTTGGCTTAGAGAAGTTCATTTTCTCGGTCACGTTGTAAACGAGAAAGGAATACACGTTGATCCTTCCAAAGTCGAGGCCATCGAAAACTGGGAAGCGCCAAAAACCCCAACGGAGGTGAGGCAATTCCTAGGACTAGCTGGCTACTATCGACACTTCATTGAGAACTTCTCCAAGATAGCTCTACCACTGACCGCGCTAACTCAGAAAGACAAGAAGTTTGTTTGGGGCGAAAATCAGGAAACAACATTTCAGATGTTAAAACAGAAGTTATGTAGTGCGCCAATTTTGTCTTTACCCGAGGGGACGGATGACATCGTCGTTTACTGCGACGCTTCACATCAGGGACTCGGATGTGTCCTTATGCAGCGAGACAAAGTCATAGCGTATGCCTCACGCCAACTCAAGACCGATGAAAAGAACTACACAACGCATGATCTGGAACTTGGAGCGGTTGTCTTCGCGCTAAAGATTTGGCGCCATTACCTCTATGGTACAAAGTGTATAATCTTTACGGATCACAAGAGCCTTCAACATATATTTGATTAAAAGGATTTAAACATGAGGCAACGAAGATGGGTGGAGTTGTTGAATGATTATGATTGTAAAATTAAGTACCACCCTGGAAAGGCGAATGTGGTAGCAGACGCGCTAAGTAGGAAGGAGCGAATAAAAACGCTACGAGTCAAGGCTCTAAGGTTGACCATTCGCGCAGATCTCTCTACCCGCATCCGAGACGCTCAGCAAGAAGCCTTGAAACCAGAGTTTGTTAAAAACGAATCCCTTGGGGGTATGATTAAGGATTTGGAGCTCAAAGAGAACGACACTCGGTATTTTGCTAACCGCATATGGGTCCCTCTCAAGGGAGGATTGCGAGAGCAAGTATTAAACGAAGCTCACAAGACGCGGTATTCCGTACATCCTGGCACAGACAAGATGTACCAAGATGTTAAAGCGCTGTATTGGTGGCCCAATCTTAAAGGCGCCATCGCGACGTATGTCAGTAAGTGCCTGACGTGTTCGAAGGTAAAGGCTGAATACCAGAAACCATCAGGGTTGCTTCAACAGCCAGAAATTCCCATGTGGAAGTGGGAACAAATCTCTATGGACTTCATCACCAAATTGCCAAGGACACCTGGGGGTTACGACACGATCTGGGTTATTGTGGATCGGCTAACTAAGTCAGCGCACTTCCTGCCAATCAAGGAAACCGATAAGATGGAAAAGTTAGCCCGATTGTATATTCGAGAAGTAGTTTCAAAACATGGAGTCCCAGTGTCCATCATTTCTGATAGAGATAGTCGGTTCACATCAAGGTTTTGGAGATCGTTACAAGGAGCTCTAGGTACTCGCCTTGATATGAGTACAGCTTATCATCCTCAAACGGATGGGCAAAGCGAGCGAACAATCCAGACATTGGAAGATATGCTACGCGCGTGCGCGATCGATTTCGGAGGTAGCTGGGATACTCATCTCCCATTGGTTGAATTTTCTTACAACAACAGCTATCACACAAGCCTCAAGGCTGCGCCGTTTGAAGCTTTGTATGGGCGCAAGTGTAGATCCCCACTGTGCTGGGCTGAAGTGGGTGACAAGCAAATGACTGGTCCAGAATTGATCCAAGAAACAACAGACAAGATTTTTCAGATAAGGGATCGCTTTAAGAAAGCGCGCGACAGACAGAAGAGCTACGCAGATGTGCGAAGAAAACCATTGGAGTTTCAAGTAGGGGATAGAGTACTGTTGAAAGTCTCTCCATGGAAAGGAGTCCCCCGTTTCGGCAAGCGAGGAAAGTTAAATCCGCGCTACATTGGACCATTTGAGATCCTGGAGAGGATCGGTCCGGTTGCTTATAAACTCCGTTTACCCGCCGAACTCAGTGGAGTTCATGATACGTTTCATGTGTCCAACCTCAAAAAGTGCTTATCTGACGAAACGTTGATTTTGCCGTTGGAAGAGATTCACATCGACAAACAACTGCACTTCGTAGAAGAACCTATAGCAGTAACCGATTGGAAAGAACAAAAGTTACGCAGAAGCAAAATCAAGTTAGTAAAGGTTCAATGGAACTCGAGGCGTGGGCCTGAATTCACTTGGGAAAGAGAAGACCAGATGCGCATGAAATACCCACACCTCTTTCAGAGCATGGCTTCTGCCAGCAACGTCTCCTAAATTTCGGGACGAAATTCGTTTAACAGGGGGAGAATGTGACACCCGGTAAATTCCCAATCCCTTAAACCAAGTAATCAACCTAAATATTAGGTAATTATGTTATATGCGCCTTGCGCGAGCGCACCATGTTAAGAACCAGCGCGTGCATTTGTTATGTGCGCCCTGCGCGAGCGCGCCATGTTAGTCAGCGCGTGCATTTGTTATGTGCGACCTGCGCGAGCGCACCATGTTAAGAACCAGCGTGGGCATATGTTATATGCGCCATGCGCGAATGTTTTGGGCTTTATGTTTTCATGTACCTTAACGTTATGTTGTCTAATGGGTTGACCATCCCGCATGATGCTAAGGCGGGTGCATCCTAAATCGTTTATGCGCGTGCGGAAGGGAACTAACCTCCCCGCATGGCGGGAACATTGAGAGCTAGTTTGTCTGAAGCTCCAAGATGGAATTGACTTCAACATAACTGATCACTATGTTGAAATACCAAGGCCACCTGGAGAATCTACAAATGAAACTCAATGTCCTAACTGCGAGAAGGTTACGCACCTACCCGCAGCAAAGAAATGTCCTTCACGCAGAAAGCTATGCGCACAAAGTGATACGCACAGAACACTTAGTCTATTCTCCAGACGTAAGGAGATTACTCCCGCCCAAAAGGAAACAGTAGCGTGTTTCAGAGATTTTCCACTTTTTACTGTACACGGACAAAAGTACCTGAAAAAGCACACTGTAACATGAAAAGTCAACTGTCAGCCACCCTATTCTCACCAACCCCAGACCTGCATGTCCTGACCAAATCAAATCAAAATCTTTTATCCACTACTCCACTTTTAAATAAATAATAATAATTTCCATACCTCATCATCATTACACCTAGATATGAAAAGATTACAATCCCCTAAAGCAAGGGATTGTGTTCCCTTGAGTTTGCCTATAAATATGTAACCTAAACTATCACCCAAAACACACTTCAAACTTCTCTCTTAAGAACTGCAACTTGCACTAATCATCTCCCAAGCATCCGTTGTTTTCGTTTCCGATCCTGTTACCAGGTAAGCCAAGAATATAACCTTGAGATCTGCTTTCCAACCCTTATATTCTCCTAATTCTTGATCTTAATATATATACTTCTTGTTATTTAATCGCATTCTAGACCTTCAATTCCGAGGCCAACACCAAGAAAACCCGAATCTCGATTAATCCCTTAACAAGAACCACAGGTGAGTCTCACAGCCCCTATTCTCGCTGTTTTCACTGTTTTTAAACTGTTTTCGGGGCGAGGGACACGTACTTAAATAATGTTTTATCATGGTATACTTACAAGCTATGCAAGCGATTATGTGTTTAAATTATATTTCATAATGAGCAATGCGAACGGTTATCTAAGGTTTTCGATGTATGTGCGCTAGAACTCGAGTAAGTGATCACTTTACCATTGGAACTCTAAGGGTAGGGACTGCTGGTTTGATCCACCCACTCGTAGGGGTCGCACCTCTTTGCATGGACGAGTGCCTAGTATGGTCATGGGGCAGTACTATGGGTTTGAGCCCGCTCGTAGGGGTCGCACCTCTTTGCATGGACGAGCGCCTTGTTTTCCGGCACAACGTCTGCGTGTAACCCGCGGGACGGTATTATTCGCTCGTAGTGGCAGCGCCACTTACACAGACGAGCACAGTTCCCAGAAATGTTCGCAGCGTAACCCGCGGGACGATTTTATCAGAATGTGTTGATAGAACTATGTTTTACCAAGCATGTGTTTTAATGATGCTATCAGAATTACGTTTCAGAATGATTTTTATCAAGATTATGATGCAATACGATTTATCAAGTTACTAAAACTTGTGAACTCACTCAGTTTATACTGATTCAAATGTTTTTACGTGTCTTTCAGGAGATAACTAGGTAGCGCATGGAGTCACACTTAGAGCACCTCACGCTGAACATCTAAAACTAGCTTTTTGGAAGATTTTAGTTCTATCCCTTCGATGCGCGTGGTTGTTCCCCGCCGCGCAAGGGGATACGGCGTGGAAATCTTCAACAGTTTTTATACTTGGATGTTTTTATGTAATTTTTAAACAATGTAATGTATTTGTATTAAACATTTCATGCGCAATGAAAATCTTACTTTGAATGTTTGCAATGGCCCGTGCTTAATTATCAATCCCCACTCGCGCGCGCCCGGCTGTTTCCGCCGCTCAGGGCCGGGTGTGACACCTACACACTCTAAAACACACACATACACTACCCTAGATACGGTCGTGACTCAAGAAGGAGATCCGAGACCAAACGAGCTTCGATTCTTGATAAATCTTGATTATAAGAACAACAAACAAGTAGAAGGTCCATAACCAAGCAAACCCGTAGCCTAGAGACTTTAAAGGTACATTCTTTATCCATAAAGATTACGTTTTTATGAACTGTTTGTCACGAAACATAGCTCTAGAGTAGATCGGGTCTAGACGAACCGTAAAGTTGCAAACTTGATGCTTAAATGGACTTAAAAACCCATGGTTAGATACGACTCAAACAGAAAACCCTAGATCTAGCCTTTGAGCGCTTGAAACCCATAAGGGTTCAAGCTTTATGGGTGAACGGGCTAGATCTTAACCAAAAATGGAAACGGGGCCGCTTAAGGGTTAATGAAATACCATAATATAAGTAAAAATGATAAAATACTCTTTCATAAGAGTAATATAAGGAACAGACAGTGTTGAGTCAAGAATTTGACTTGAAATGACTTGAGGATGATTAAGGGAGATTGGAATCTTCTCAACACTCCTTTGAAATGGCTAGGTATGGAAACCGAGCAAACTTGGACATCTGAGCAGGGTTTTTACTTGTCCTAGCAAGGTATTTTGCCTATCGGGCAAGGTTATCTTCTTGAAGTCTTCTTAAGTGATGATCCGAGTAGGGTTCACTTTGTCTAGCAAAAGTGTTCTTCAAGTCGAGCACAGTTTGCTTACTAGCACATCCTTGACTGAACCAAGCTCTTGAAGCCAAGTAATTGGAAGATCTAGTAATGTTTGATTAATAAACAGTAGTCCGAGCATGCTTGTTGAAAGTGATCAAGAAATATTCTAAGTACTTTCTCCAGCAAGGTTCAACTCCGAGCAAGCTACAATGTTACCAGCACAGTTCAAACAGTGTTACCATCACACTATGGTTTGCTTAATAAGTTATTATTTAACAAAGAGTGAAGGGATTCATGAAGAACAGTTTGCTCGTAGAACTATATCCAGCAAAGTTTGCTATGGTCAAGAAGATTGAAGTCTGTTAGGTGAGTATTTTCAAAGGAAAATACTCTAAGTAAAGTCTACCCGGAGAACTGTTCACCAGCACACTTCAAGGTTACCAGGTCTACTCGTAAAGGACAAAAGGCACTATGCTACTTGGAGAAGACAACTCACCTAATGTCTACCAGGAAGACCTGTTTATACACTTAGTATATTTTTGAATATGTAATCTGATTATGTACCAATCATTAGGGTTTTTAGAAGGAATGACAGCTAGCAGAGAACTGTTCCATTGAATACTGACGTCAGCACCTCTGTTCTTCATTTTTGTCTAGATCTGCATTTTTCCAGTGTCTTCTGTTACTTAATTTAATTAAAGTTTGCATCTTTATTACTTAATCTTGCTCCAATCAAACCAGATACATCAGATCTGAAGATTTGATTCTCAATTCGGATTATTTTCAAAACTCGATTTTTACTCTGTTTTAGTTGTTCTCTGTTTTTGTTTTTCAAAATACCAAAATGCCTGGTTTTGAAGAGCAAGAAGTATCCACTAACAAAATTCCTAGACTGTACGGACATGAAAATTTCACCAAATGGAAGGTATTGTTCGAGGTTGTTGTGTGCTATAACGATGTTGATATGTGGAACTCAATCAAAAATGGTCCATATGTAGCTGAAGGTGGTGCAAATCCTAATCTTGTTGTGCGTGATAGAATGAGGAAGGTGGACGATAGGGCCTTAGCTATGATCAAGCAGGGACTGTCTTGGGAAATCTTAACCAAGGTTGTACATCACACTACAGATAAGGGTATGTATGATGCAATCCTTGAGATGTTTGAAGGTAACACTGAGCTGAAAAATATCAAGAAACAAAGACTCAAACAACAGCTTGAGAGATTCAGGTACAAAGATGGAGAAAGATTGAAATCAATTCTTGATAGATTTCTAGCAATTGTGAATGACCCGAGAACTACTGATTATGTGATGACAGGCTCTGATTTGACCACAAAGTTACTGAATTCAATGCCAAAGGAGTGGTATACGGAAAGCAAATTCATCCTTCAAAAACCAAAATTTGAACAATTGGATGATGTAATTTGCTTTCTACAAGCTGCTGAGATAGAGATGATTGAGAACGAAATGATAAAGGAAGAGAAGCCATTTTTCCATGTGTCCAATGCTCTTATTGCACTTATGGGAAACTTGTCTACCAAAAACCAACAACAAATTTCCCATCATAGAGGAACCAATTGAACACGGTGTTGATACACCTACAGCATTTGTTGGTGGTATTACAAGTAACCAAGGGAACCAGTCAAGGTTTAATGTTCAACTCATAGATGACAACGACTCTGCCTCCATGGAAAGTGGACATTTACCTTACTCTGGTTTTAACAGTGGTCATGGAAGTGAAACTCAAGCATTATCCTCTATGTCCATAGAGTCATACAACGCATTTGTAGCCAAAAATATGATACACAAAAGTGTCATTCAAGATGATTTGGAACAAATAGATGCTGACGATCTTAAAGATATGGACTTGAAGTGGCAGGCTGCAATGCTTGCCCTAAGAAGCAAAAGGTTGTTTAACAGGACTGGAAGGTCTCTAGTCTCTAGTCCAAATGAGAGAATTGGCTTTTATAAGTCCAAGGCAATCTGTTACAATTGCCAACAACCTGAACACTTTGCTAGAGAATGCAACCAGCCTAAAAACTTTCAGGTGAATCAGTTCCAGAACCAACAACCTAGAAACCAACTGCAATACCAACAGAACCCGCCAAGAAACAACAACTAAACAACAATCCCAACAACTTCAACAACTATCAAGAGCCCCAAATGAATAATCAACAAGTTGTGCCTCAGAATCATAACTACCAAAGAAACCAATACCCTCAAACTGCTCAAAATAACCCCAACAAAAACAATCAAAATCAACCTAGAAATCAAGGGAATGAAGCTGTTGCTGCACAACATTAAGGGAATTTTGATTGGAGTGATCATGCAGATGACATCACAAAGGCTAATGTTGCTTTGATGGCAAAGATTGAGAATGAGGCTGAATCTTCATCTTCATGGGTACCTTCACTCTCAACAATTTATTTACTTGAAACAATAGATGCATTGAATGTGAAGGTAGGTAAGTTGGAGAGTGAATGCTTTAGAAAACAAAGCATCATTAATGGGTATCAAGCAAGTGATTTAATTAATGAAGAAAAGATAAGAAGTCTAGAAGATGATTGTGTGAGCAGTTATAGGACTCAGTCAAGGTATGTGACTGAGATGGATGGTTTAAAGAAAATGATTGTTGAAGATAAGGTGAAGAATACCAAGTTACAAGTTGAGAATGAATTTATAAAGAACTTGGTTTCTACATGAAACATTTTTGGTATCTTGAACCAAGTAAGGGAGGAAGATAAATACAAAGCTGTTCCACCACCATTCAACAACAATTATTTGTTAAAAGTTGACAAAGAAAAAAGAGAGGGGTATCTTCAACAATTTAGAGATGTCTTTCAAGACAAAGAAGAATTTATTGATATTTACAAGAAAGTTGAAGTGAGTGAAGAGGGAGAGTTTATAGTAAAGGAAGAAGTAAAAGATGACAAGTCAATAGGAGTGCAAGTCTCTAAGGATGACTTTGATTCTGATGATCTGAATGTAGATGAGCTAAGTGACTTAAGTGATCAGATCACAGATGAAGAGATTCTGGCTGCAGAGAGAAACAGAATACTGATGAAACCAGACTCAATAGACAAACTTCCATTGTTTCCACCTATGACACCAAAGATGAAGAAACAAAATGAAAGAATGAAGAGAGAACATGTGTCCTTTGGCATATGTGAAAAGGACAAAGGTGAGCTATAATGTAGTAAGGCCACCAAGCAAGGCTGTTTTGAAAAGGATAAGTGACAACAACAAGAAAAAGGTCACTGAAGCAGTTGTTGGTTAAAACTTCATTCCAGTTTACCCAGTTTTCTCAAGCCATGAAGTGTTTGATATTGGGGAAGTTGAAACTATGGAAGAATATGAGAAGAGGCGACCAAGGCATAAGGGAAATCTAGATAAAGAGCCTATGAATATGAAGAAAATCATTTTTGTTAAGAGCATAACTGAAAAAGACAAGATATCAAGATTGAAGAGTTTGTTCCTTTTTCAGTTGATTTTGATGGGTTGAAAACTCAGAAAACACTTGGGGTTAAACCACCTAGACCAAGTGAGAGATTCAAGAAAGGAAGTGCTCATGAAAGTTTCAAATGAAAGGTGTGGTGCAAGAAATGTGATAAATATGGTCACCACACTGATTCTTGTAATGAAAGATTCAACTTTAAGCCTTTTCATGTTCCCAATGAGACAAAGTTTGGTCAAAACTTTTTGCTTTATAAACAGAAGTATGATGAATACTTGGGAAAAGGAAAACTGTGTGGAAAGGAGATAATGAGTGAAACTTATAAGAAAGCTGCAGAGAAGGTTAAGAAGGAAAGAAAAAAGTTGATATGAAACCAAAGAAACATGTGGCTGAACCAGTCAAAAGAAGCATATCTCCTAAGATATCTGAAACTGTTGTCAAGAAGAACTTTCAAACCCTTGAGAATTATCCCCAAACAAGACACAAAATCAGTTAAGTCTGATGATTCTCAAGGATCACCAAGCAATGAAAAAATAAGAAACAAAGGTGTCTTTCCTAGAAAGAAACCAACTGAACTAACTGGTGATGAAAAGTTTTCTTTTGAAGCATGGATTTGAAACTCAAGGATTTCTTTGGAAGCCTAAGGTTGAAGTTAAGGAGGAAAAGAATACTGATGTGAGAGATTACTCTGACACAAAGGACTATGTGGTGAATGACTACCAAAGCACAACACCTTTTGTGAAGACTCCTAGGGAATGTGGATATGAAGCAGATAACTCAGATAACATTGAAATTACCCATGAAGACCCTAAGCCCATTCCTCTCACAACCAATGCATCAATTGTTACTGATTCTGATGATTTGCAAGTTGAATCAACTTGCAGTTCATCATCTAACTAATTACTCTCTTTGAAATGTGCAGGAACAGTCCACTCCACTGAATGAAGTATGGTATATGGATAGTGGATGTACTAGGCACATGACTTGTGACAAAAGGTCACTTGTTAACTATGAAGAGAAGTTTTAAGGTCCAGTGGCATTTGGCAGTGATGAGAATGGAGGTAAAATTTTTGGAAATGGTATCTTGACAAATGGTAAACTCTCATTTGACAATGTGTTCTATGTGGAGGGGACTACAGTATAACCTTTTGAGCATATCACAGATGTCTGATAAGGGTTTTAAAGTTGGTTTTGATGACTCACACTGTTTCATCTTAAGACCTGAATTTGTGATCCCACCTGATATGATCATGATGATGCCCCCAAGGAATGGCAATTTATATGAACTTAACATGAAAGAAGCTGTTTCAAGGGGTGGTACATGTTTTGTTTCTAAAGTCACTGAAAATGAGTCAAAATTGTTGCATAGAAAGTTTTGTCATGTCAATCTCAAGAATATGAACAGATTAGTCAAGGGTGAGCGTGCCATTGGCTTGCCTTCTAGAGAGTTCAAGTTGGATGAAAAATGTATCTCATGTCAAAAGGGAAAGCATCACAAGTCTTCTCATAAGGACTAAACTCATCAACTCAATTGATCAAGTGCTTAAGATGCTTCACATGGATCTCTTTGGTCCTGTGAGTGTACCAAGTATTGGGAAGAAAAGATGTTGTCTTGTGATCATTGATGATTTCTCAAGATATACTTGGGTTTATTTCCTAAGTACAAAGGATGAGACTGCTGAGTTGATTATGAATTGTGTAAACGGGATTGAGAATCAACTGGATAAAAGGGTTAAAGTAATGAGAAGTGACAATGGTAATGAGTTTAAAAATGGAGTTATTGAAGAATTTTGCAATACAAAAGGAATACTTCAACAATTCTCAGCTCCTAGAACTCATGAACAGATTGATGTTGCAGAAAGAAGAAACAGTTGACTCATTGAAGCTGCAAGAACCATGCTAGCATATGCTTATCAACCTGTTACTTTTTAGGCAAAAGCCATTAACACAGCCTGCTATGTTCAGAACAGGGTACTTCTTAACAAAAGTCACAACAAGACTCCTTATGAAATTTTCTTTAAAAGAAAGCCCTACATCAAGTTTCTCAAGCCTTTTGGATGCAAATGTTCACTGTTGAACACCAAGGATTATTTAAACAAGTTTCAAGCTAAATCCTTGGATTGCTTCTTTGTTGGCTACTCTACACACCCAAAGGCCTACAGGGTATATGTGAAAGATCATTTGACTGTGATTGAATCATCTTGATATGCAAAACCGTCTATTAAAAACTTAACCTAACCTAGACTCTATAGTTTTAAATTTATAAATCTAGACTATCCTAATGCTAGACCACTAGACAGGCAAGTGTACCTATCAACTGTAGTAAAACCTAATGAAGTCCGGATATCGAACCCAAAGGACACTAGTGACACCTACACTAGACTCCGATTAATAACTTAAATAAATATATTTAATTGATTTATGTGTTTTTTTATTTTTTAATATAAACTAAATAATACTTACTCTAAAACGGAAACGAAAATTAGACACAAACAAAAGGTTTATAACTCAAATACGGTGAAACAACTACCTAGGCAAGGAATCCTACTAGTCAACTTGTAAACTCTCGGAATTGGATTTATGACTGGTACTGTATTCTAAAAATATTAAACTTAAGGAATAACTAAAGTATGCTAGATCACCTCTCGGTCTCACCAACTATACCTAAGAACCTTAAATATCATGTAAAGCTCAACGGTTTAATGGTTCGGCTCACCTCCCGGTCTCACCTTACCTAACTATGCTAAGGTACCCAAAGATTAAATTACCTCCCGGTCTCTCTAATCACAAAACACCCTAAGGCGTAAGGGGGTATTTTTATTAAATTTGGTTATAATTCAGATCTTTAAGAATCTAAGGGAATCTAGGGCAACCCACTCCCGTGCAATCACTACCCAAGCCCGCAAAAGACCAAAACATACGACATTTAGTTACCTCCTGGTCTCTCAAGTGACAGAATATAAGGTATCTCGAAACTCTCAATTACCGCTCCTATGGAATATGTTAACTATATACCATAAACTAGTTGTAAACACACAATAAACAACCTAATATGCATCCATACATGAAAGACATTCACAAAGAATCATATGGAACAATAAATGATAATAAATTAATATCAAATACGCATAAGCATCATAACCAAATAAAATAAAAACTTTACCAAAACATTAACCAATTAAAAATAATCCAAAACCGAAAAAATACGAGTCTAAAAAGTATTCATCCAAACCCAGGCAGTATAAATGTTTAACCTCTCATAATTACGAATGAAACAAAGATATAATATATATTACAGTTCATAGAATAAAATAATATATGAGACCTGCTATCTTAGTGCTTGCTTCTTTAATTCGTTTTCTTCTTTGTTCTCCGAATTCCCAGCTACCAACAGGCTAGGGGCGCCTCTCAATATGCGTGACCTCAGTTTTGACGGCCACCCCCTCCCATAATTAATTTATGTGGTGTTAAAGTAATAAGGGTCTATGAGACCTTTACTTGCTTTCTTTTCTTTCATGGGCTATTTTTTCAATTAATTTGAGCGTACCACTTGCACTAAATCAGAATAACCTGTACATGAATAAACAAAACAATCAGATTTCATTTTCCTTTTTTTTTTTCTGTTCATTCACATCACAAACTCACAATTTGATTTAATTAGTAATACTTTAAGAACCAATTCAAATGATCTCAGCAGTTAATTTATGTTATTCTATTAAATAGGAGTATAATAATAATATATATATATATAAAATGGATTCGACTATTTATTCGTTGACAAAAGAAAACTTAGTAAAAGTACCCTCATATAACTCGTTGCCTCATGAAAAATATAAAATTTAAATATAACGAATTAGGCCAATTATTTAATTAAGACACTCCAAAAGTTACTCAAAAGTGTAAAAAATAGTTATAATAAATAGATATAATTAAGCCCATATCACATCTGATGTACTTTTTAATGAAAATCAGTTCAACACAGTTGATAGTGCAGCATGGATGTTTGACATGAGAAATTGATCAAGTATTTCAAGATCTATCATGAAGACTTTGATAATTCGTTTTACAAAACCAGTGTGATTGAAGAATCAAATCAGAAAACATTGGATTTGGAAAAATTGTGGAAAAAGGTTGCAGGAAAAGAAAGTGAATATACATTCATAAAGGATCCCTCAAGTGCAAATGTTGAGCAAGTTCAAGAAAATGATCAAGAGAACAATCAAAGTCCAGAGCAAGATCAAGCAGATAATAATCAAGACAATCAAACAGTGTAAGATGATCAAGTTCAAAATTGGGAAGATCCAAGCAACCAAACTGGTGAAGAAGAAACTACCATAGGAGCAAGGTTTCAAGTTTTATTTGACAGATTAAATTTAGGAAACAATGGTGCATCTACCTCAAGGCAGAACAATGAGGAAGCACCTGAAGTTGATAATGCAACAACTGATTTGGTCATTGAAGAACCAGATCTCAATGAATCAAATCTTGACACTACTGTGTCTACAGATATGATAATTCAAACCCCTTATGTTGAAAAGAATCATCCTTCTGAAAACATCATTGGAGATATATATGAAAGAGTTACAAGAAGTCATTCTGAATCTACAAACATTTTTTTGTACTCCTGCTTTCTATCTCAAATAGAACTAAAGAACATTGTTCAAGTACTAAGGACAACAGTTGGGTAGAAGCAATGCAATAGGAGTTGGCTCAATTCAGAGATCTACATGTTTGGTAACTTGTAGACAGGCCAAGAAACAAATATGCAATTGGAACAAAATGGGTTTTCACGAATAAAAGGGTTAAAAGAGGTATTGTGATTAAGAACAAAGCTAGACTTGTAACATTGGGATGCCTATAAGAAGAAGGGATTGACTTTGAGGAAGTCTTTGCACCAGTTGCAAGACTTGAAGCAATAAGATTTTTCTTAGCTTATGCTACCTCAAAGAATATAACGGTATTCTAACTTGATGTCAAATATGCATTCCTAAATGTAAAGATAGAAGATGAGGTGTATGTGACTCAACCACCAGGATTTGAGGACCCAGTGTATCTTAACAGGGTGTATAAGCTAAACAAAGCCTTGTATGGATTGCATCAAGCTCCTAGAGCTTGGTATGATGAGTTATCAAATCATCTACTTGAAAATGGTTTCCAAAGGAGAACTATTGAAAAGACCCTCTTTTACAAAAAGAAAAGAAGAGATTTGTTGTTGTTGCAAGTTTATGTGGATGACATTATATTTGGGTCAACCAATGAACATATGTGTTTGGAGTTTGAAGAGGTAATGAAATCCAGGTATAGTATGAGCTCAATGGGAGAAATGAACTTCTTCATTGGATTACAAGTTCAGCAGAAGGCTGATGGGATTTTCTTCTACCAGTCTAAGTATGTGCAGGACATACTAGACAAATTCAAGTGTAATGATCTTAAGACAACTTCAACTCCTATGGATCCAAAAGAAAGATGATAGCTGATGAAAAGGGGGAGCCAATGGATGAACATGAATACAGAGCAAAAACTGGATCATTGATGTATCTGACTGCTTCAAGGCCTGATATCATGTTTGATGTGTGTGTCTGTGCAAGATTCCAGTCAAGTCCTAAGGTTTCTCACATGAATGCAGTCAATAGAATCTTTAGATATTTGAAGGGAAGACCTGATCTGGGTAGTTGGTAACCAAAAAACCACTCATTTGATCTGATTGCCTACACAGATAGTGACTATGATGGGTGCAATATAATCAAGAAGTCCACTTCAGGGGGTTGTCAAATTTTGGGTGATAGATTGGTGTCATTGCAATGCAAGAAGCAGACCACAGTGTCAATCTCAACTGAAGAAGCTGAGTATATAGCTGCATCTGGCTGCTGTGCACAAGTCCTCTAGATTCAGAATTAGATGCTGGATTATGGTCTGAATTTCTTAAACACCCCTATTTACATTGATAATACTGATGCATCTTTTATTGTTAAGAATCCTGTCCAACATTCCAAGACTAAGCACATTGATAGCAGACATCATTTTATAAGAGACTGTAGTGAAAAGGTTTTATTGAAGTAAAAAGGGTTGATGCAAGTGATAATTTGGCTGACCTATTCACAAAACCACTTGATAGAACCAGGTTTAACTTTCTTCTGAAAGCCCTGGGGATGATCAACTCTAATGAAGTTTGATTCATGATGTGTGCTTACTGAGCAAACTGATTATCTTCTCAAAGTCTCGGTGAATGTTGTGAGTATGTGCTTGATTATGATACTTTTTAATGTTAACTGATATGTTCTTAACTGATTATTTGTGCCAATCTACGTATCTTTGATGCTTTTGCTTGTTTATCAGTCGACTTGTAGGATGTCATGATAGGTATTTTGATTTGAAATACTTGATTTTATACTTATCTGATGTCATATTTGAATGATTGAATATGTGAGTAATCTGGTTTGATGATGTTGTTAAGAGAAATTGGACTATGCATGATGTGAAGTCTACTTGTTTTAATGATGTCATTGATAATCATGATTTGAATATGTTGCTTGTCTTTGTGTCAAAATGTGTTTTCATATCAAAATGTAATGCTAAATTGAAATTGCTAAGAAAAACTTTTGATCAAAACAATTTTTGATAACACAGAGTAAGTTGTTAATGGTGTTGATATATGATAATACTATTCAGTTCAAGCTTTAAAAAAGCTTAAAAGGATTTTCAATAAAAAGTCTCAAAAGAATTACTTTTGCTTAAAACTATGTCATTTGCCCAAGTCTGAGGAGCATATACTTGTATATGTTTGGTCATGTCATCTACTTGTAGATTTAAAGGGTAGACATTAGTCCAAAGACTGAAAGCATTTGGGGCAACTGTAATTTGTTCTTTCTCTTAAAATTATGTCATTAACTCTAAGCCAAAAGGACATGTATTAACTATGTGTTTAGTCCTGCTGACTACTTGTAGACAGTCAGGTTAGCCATTAACCTGGAAGCTAAGAGTAATTGAGGTGATTGAATCTGTTAATATGGGAAATGATAGTACATTGACTACTTAGCCAATCATATGGATTTAATAGGTTAAAAAGGCACTTAGTAGAGTCATTAATATGTATAGTTGCTTTCCCATGATGTGTAAAATCTAAGGTGATATAAACATAAAAAAACTGCTAAGCTTTATGTGGAGTTACATTGTTGTCTATGCATGTTCCAAGATAAATCTTTCCGAATGATAGGCAGAAAAGTGATTATCCAGTCACACACAAGCCCGTTGGTATTTGGTCCCCAAAATGAAGTATTTATATGAAAATGACAAGAACAAATGCTGAGCAAAAAAAGTACAGTTTAAACAACACAATGTTGTTATGTTCTCACAACTTTAAATAATAATAATAATGAGTTTTGTTATTAAAAGTTTTAACCAAAACCAAGGGTCAAAGTCAAATATGGGTGATCTAGAGAAAGCCAAATAAGCCTTGAGAATAGATATGCAGCATCAGAACACAATATGTGTTATCCATTAAGTATTATGCATCTTAATTGAACAATAATCATATCACCAAGGAAATGAAATTCATGCTACGTCTAGACCTGCTGTTAACCTGTCTATACTGTCATAATAATGCTGAGAATGAAGTATTGAGAAAGCTACTTAGTCAATATGATCCCATACTTGAGATCTTTTCAAAAAAAGAAAGAAACTGTTTTGAAACGAAACATGACTGAAATTTGATCTCTAAATGCAACATTTGCTCTTAAAAAATGATCTTTAATGAAACATATGTTTGATAATTGGTTTAAGTTAAAAAGAGTTGCATTTTACCTCAAAAGGTTTGAATATGTATTTTCGAGTAAGGTTTGATGAATTATAACATTTTCGAGCATACTTAGTCATTTTTGTCTAAGTTTATCCATATCGATCATACTTTGAAGTTTTATACTTTTCAGGTAGAGTTTACTACTTAACTTGAAAGTTTAGCCTTCCGAGCAGGCTTGATATTTGATTATGTCTGAATATGATGTTTACTAGCAAGCTTTTGTATAGTTAAGACTTTCTAGCATACTTTGTATTTTGATTGAAAGTATAACTGTTTCTAGAAAGCTATTTGATATGTTTGAATTTATTCTAGCAAGCTTTGTGATTATGAGTGTGTTCTTGAATTTGCCTTATTATGTTCAAGTAAACTTTAAATTCTAGCACACTTAATGATTATGTGGATATGAACATGTTTCATTGAAATTACAAGTATTTTCGGGAAAACCTAGTTTCCCGGGCACACTTTATGTTTCGAGCACACTTTGAAATCCTCAAGTGTTCTCTTAACATACTTGGTAATTATTCAAATTTTTTCTTTACGAGTACACTTTGTGACTAGAACTCAACTCTAGCACACTTTGCCTATTCAACAGTGTCTCGGGCAAACTATGTATAACAGTGTACTTGACTGATTATTTGCTAAATGTTTATACATTTTCGGGTAAGGTTTGAGTTAGTCAGACATTCGAGCAAGGTTGTCAATTAGGAATATGTCTGAGATATTATTATGGGATTCTTAATTGATTCCTAGCAAGGTTGCCTATTTGATAATATATACTTGATTATTAGTCTTGTGATTTATTTCTCGAGCAATCTTGTATTTCAAGTAAACTTCCTTCATTTTACTTAGACTTATTACTAAAATTGCTTTATGTTGTGAAATAAATCTGAAACGAGTAAGCTATGAAGAAGTGGAATATACCTAGCAAGCTTTGTAAAAACTGACTTTTCCGAGCAAGGTTTGCTAAATGAACTTTATCGAGCAAGGTTTTAAATGTGAATATATTTAATGGATAATATTACTGTTTGACAACTATTAACTCACTAAACGACAAAATGCATTTAAAACCCACTTTCAAAAGGGTATATAAGAGGGAGTTAGTGAAAATTTTCATCACTCTCACTTCTCTCTCCTTCCACACTTGCTCTCATTACAGATACCCAACCGACTTATCGCTTTCACCTAATAATCCTAACCCTAATTTGACAGCCCTCACAATCCGACTCGGTAAGCATCGGTTAAGTGTTTTCCGACCACGATTATGTGATAATGGGCGTTGATTATTCATGATTACCAACTCTCTGTTTTGTGTGTAGGTTATAAACTTGTCGAAGATCAGGTTCTTAATGAAATCTCTTCTAATCTTCTTCAAAATTATAACTTGAAATTACTTAAAGCTGAGAACTTTAGGACTAATTTCTACTTTGAATATGTTTGTTTATGTGTTCAGATATGGTTGATCAAGAAAATCCGAGATATACACAAGAAAAACATGTGTGCCTTGTTGCAAATCACTCCTGAGAATGAGGAAGTGGCCCTGATGATAAGGTGGATGATAAGATCAAATATTCGTTTTGCCTTGACAGAGTGCCCAGTCATTTATAGAAATCATTCGCTAGATTTCTGGCGCTCAGCTAGATTGTATGATGATGTGAACTGATAGGCGATTGGATGCTATCGTGGTAGGGCAAGAAATACGTGTGACTAAACAAGTGATTAGAAGATGTCTCCAGTTAAACGATGACAAACACAATCCAATCAACTTCAATACTGCTTATCTGCTGAGAATATTTGAGCAAACAATGGGATATTAAGGGACAGTGCATGAAGGACAATTTCATAAAGGAATGTTCCCAAATTTGTACAGGTTTTTAATTCACCATATTATTCAGGGGTTTGCCCCTAGGAAGTGTTCATGGACTCTGATGAGTCATGATCTGGCCAACGCAACTGTTGCCATAGTCTATGACCTTCCATTTAATTTTTCAAGGATGATCTTTGAGGGCATGGTGGACATATTGAAGAAAGATGAAAATAAAATATTTCTAGCCTATCCTCGATTTCTTCAAATTATATTTAACCAGGAGTTGGAAGGTTTGCCTACAATTGGTACAACACATGTGTTACAGAATCCGAACACCAATAAAAGAATAGCACCTCTGAGTAGCACAAGTAGATTCAATCCTAATGTTGAACTTGATATATTACCATGGTTGGTTAACCATTATGCTGACATTTTACCGTTACCTAAGTTAACCTCATAGGAGGAGGACGATGAGATGGAGTCAGATGATGATGATGACAGTAGTTGTGGAGGAGATGCAGATGATGGTGATGAAAGAGAAGCTGGAGGAGCGTTGGTTGATAATGTACAAGTTTAGGGGGAGAACCAACCCATACCAACACCACCAACCACACCCTTAGCCACACCACCTCACTCACCACTACCAACCCCAACCCAAACCCCACCTCAAACTCCACCTACACTGACCCAAACCCCACCTGATAACCTAAGCCTAAGCCCATCCCACACCATCACCCAACCACTAACCCAAACCCATGACAATGAACCATACATTCCTGAAACCATCCCTACACACATACAAAACTTCCCACCAACACTACCTCAATCACCAACAACAACCCAAGACCCATCCCATACCCAAATCTCAGACTAACCCATTCAACCTACATTCAGAATTACTCAAACGAAAACCTTTACAATACCAAACATTAATCCTTTACCTTCAACAAGTGAAAATGTTATTGAAGACCTAAGCCCTCCCACTAACCCAATTCCTCCACCCCAGAACCAACCCACAAACCAAACCACAAACCCTTTACCAGAACCTTTCTCTAACTCACCACCAATAACCCCTCCCTCTGGTACTTATCTGTTTGACAGAAATTTGGATCTCTTGTTGGAAAATGCCACTTTGAGGAAGAGGAATGAGGAGGTTTTGAAAGAAAATAATGACTTAAAAGCTTAGTTGGCCCAGGCACTTTCTAGAATTCAAACCCTGGAGCATGAGGTTGAAAAGACCTCAGCTTCCCCAAAACAGGGGGAGAACATTCCATTGAATGAGCCAACTGGTGTTGTTGGTGCTGATGATGAAGTGATGGTGGATACAGTTGATAAGGCAGTTATGTTGATAGTTTGAAAAACATATTGAGTGCATATGGGGATAGTGAAGATGAGGAAGATAGTGGTGAAAGGATGATATTTGATGAAGATTATGAAAGTGATAGATCTGATGATGAGGGTGAACAGAAGTACAATGTGCATAATGAAGTAATGAATACTGTAGTTGAAGATGTTGATGATGATTTGTTGAGAAAGAAGAAGGATGTGGAGGATGAAGTGGAGAATCTAAATACTGATCAAGTGGCTACAACATATATTGCTATTGATGTTATGACAGATGTACCAACTGATTTTATGACAGATGTAATGACAGCCACTGATGTACAAACAGATATTGTGATGGATGAGGGAGCTGCTACTGAGGATCTTGTACTTACAGAACCAGAAACAGATCAAGTTCCAAGAGAGTAGAGCAGGATGATGAGATGGATGATTTGGAGAAGGATATTGATGACTTTCCACCAGAAACAGAGGAGGAAACGAAAAGAAGATTAGAAAAAGGAAAGGCTATTGCTGATAATGATGATGAGGAAAATAAGCCAGTTAAGGCAAATGAGGATGAAGAAGAAGAAGATGAGGATACTGCTGCTGCCAAAAGGCTTGAGCAGGTCTTAAAAGAAACAAGGGAGAAGGAGTACAACACATGTTGAGTGAGCAACACACCAGTTTAAATGTACATATAGTATATAACAAAAATATATAGTTGCAACAAGTCATATGAGAATAACAAAATAACCAAATGAGCAAGTGTAACTGAGATGTCGAGAAGCACAAAGGCTAACGACTGGCGTACGATCATACTAGACTGAGATTATGTTGGACCTCTCCGAATGCGAAAGCATACAAAGCAAATAAGCACATAAGCAAGTAAGGTATAAGTTGTTAACACATAAGACAAAGTTGTAGTTTTGAGTATAAGTATGTATAAGAAACATTGTAAGTAATAACTAATTTATATAAAATACAATCTTTTATAAACTACTTAATAATTAGGTAAAATAATAAGATTTAATATATATATATATATATAATTATGTATTTGAAATAGATTAAACCTTTTAAAATCGTTATCAATTTTTAATAACTAATATATATATTTTTATCCGACGTTCGAAAAAGTGGCTAGTTAAAAAGTCGGTTTTAGTAAAGTACCAATTAATTATTATATTTATAAGTATTTATTATAAAAAAATTTGTTAGTTAATAACAATATCAGACAGAAAATTTATAAACCAACGGATCTAAACCCAAACAATACTAAGAACCCTAACTACCAATTCGTTAATCCGTAAAGTGTTAATCCAATTAACGTTAGGGTTAATGTTAAGAGGATCAAAGAGATCAGAACCATGTATATAATTACCTTAATTGATGACGATTAGAGGGTTAAACGGGTCGACGGGAAGCCGTTAAAAACGAGATTAAGAACACACACTTGCAGGATGCTATAATCAAATCAGTTAGGGGGCTATTGTTGGCGATGCGATTATCATTGTGTATGCGTGAGTAATTGATATGTATCAACCTCTAGATGTATATACCCATTATGCTTAAAGACGGTTAGTTATAATTCGTAATACGAATCAATTCGATCGTCGTTTCCTAATTCACGAAGTCGATTAGACCAGAAAAGGAATGTATAATGTTTGTACTGATTCAATTGCCGTAATTGATGCGAGAATTAAGGTCCAAGATACACAATTGAAATCGGGTTTAGGAAAAGGATAATGGTTTGGGTTCGGATCTTGGGTATCCATATTTCTTTGATGGGTTATAACAGAAATTTACTTTCTAGTCCCTACAGATTGAAGGTGAAAGCATAATAAGGTAAAAGTTTGATTTTGGGTGGTTTTTGCCAAAGTAAGAAAATTATATTTATATCATAAAATTAATTAAATAATATAATAATAATTCAATTAACTAGATAAAAGCAATAAAATTTCCTGAGTATCGAAATGGGTCGGGTTTTAATATAAATATTAACTTTGGAAAGTTCGAGTTGTTACATTTCTCTTTCTAGAATATGTCTTTTCAAATCTGCCCACATTCTCATGTATTCTTGAGGCTTTAGCCAACATCTCTTTAATTGATTCTTCATTTTTCTTTTCAGGTTCCTTCTCAGGTTCTTGTTGAGATTCTTTTTCAGGTTCAGGATCCTTTTGTGCAAACTTACTCACAACTATGGCTAGGGAATTGTCAACTTCTTCATCCCTTCTCAGATTTATCAATGCTTCAATAACTATTTGATCATCAGCCTCTTCTTCATTTATTTTTTGGCAACATTGGCCTGATCAATCAATGCTTCCTGCTCTACTAACTCTTCAGGAGTCAAGGTTTGGGCCAGTATCTCCCTTTCCCTTGTTTCTCTCATGATTTCTTTAAGTTTTCTTCTTGCAACAGCAGAAGCTTCATCATCTTCAGTGAATAAAATTTCTTTCACAGGATTTGCCTTAACAGGCTCTTCTTCAGTGACTTTTGCCTTTCCCTTGTCCAGTCTTTTCTTCAATTCTTCTTCATTCTCTAGAGGGAAATCATCAATATCTCTATCTAATTCATCTATTTTCTCATCCTGCTTTACAGTCTTGGAGTTTTCATGTTGTTCAGATTCAGTAAGTATTGACTCCTCAGTAGCAGCATCTTCCTCATTTATTACATCAGTTTGTTCTTCAGTTTGAATGTCAGTTAAGACATCAGTTGTCTCATCAGTAAGAACCATATTTTCTTCATTGATTATCATTTCAGTTTCATTTACATTCTCCTTTTCCTTCTCTCCTCATCATCCTCTTCATCCTCTTCTCTCCATATCACATTCATTACTTTAACATTAACATCATAATTTTGTTCTCCTTTATCAGAAGAATCTGCTTCATAATCAACATCCTCCATTCTCCTTTCTTCACTATCGTCATCAAAATCATAAGCATTCGGTATACATTTCAAACCATCAACAGTCTCATCATTTGTGTCCTTTTCAATCTCCATATTCTCCATAGCATCAGTTGAAACAATTATATTATCCCCCTGTTTTGGGGCAGCTGAGGTCTTTTCAACCTCCTGCTCCAGGGTTTGAATTCTCATCATAGCCCGGGCCAACTAATCTAGCAGCATCACATTCTCCATTATCACCTCCTCATTTCTTTTCTTCAAATTTGCATTCTCCAACATTAAATCCAAGTTTCTTTGAAATAGATCTATTTCAGTATGGGGTTGTAGGTGGTAACGTAGAGAAAGGTTCCTGTTCAGATTGTTCTTGGTTTATGGTTTGAGTTTGGATAATGGGTTGGGGTGGTGATTATGTATGGGGTGGGCTTGGAATAAATGAATCTGTTTGAATTGGACTAGTGGTTGGTGGGGTTTGTGGTGTTGGGTTTATATGAGTTGATGTTTCAGGATGTCTTAGGGTTAAGGTTTGGATTGTGGATTGAGTTGTGTGGTCTAGTGGTTGTGGTGATTCAGGTGGTGTTGTTATGTGTTGGTCAATGGGTAAAGGTTGGTGTGGTGGTGTTTCTGGTGGTGATGGTATTGGTTGGTCAAGTGGTAAAGGTTGGTTCTCCCCCTGAACAAGTACATCAACATCCATGGCTACTCAAGCCCCTCCTTCATTTCCATCATCATCATTATCTTCATCATCACCTTCTCCAACATCATCCCCTTCTTCCTCCTCTGAGCTCAACTCAGGTACTGGCATAATCTCCAAGTCATGGTTTAATAACCAATGCAAAATCTCAAATGGGATGTTTGGGTTAAATCTGTTTGCCCTTCCCGGATTTACAATTCTTTTAAATGTGTTGGGATTCTGCAGCAAATGAGTAATGCCAATTGTGGGTAAATCCTGTAACTCCCTGTTGAAGATTATCTGTAGGAATCTGGGATATTGTAGGAATCTGTCCACTTCAGCCTTCTTCAAATTTCCTACCATTCCTTCAAATATCATCTTGGAGAAATTGAATGGTAGATCATATATGATAGCAACAGTGGCATTTGCTAAGTCACGACTCATCAGAGTCCATGATCCTTTCCTCGGGGCAAACCCCTGAATCACATGATGAATTAAAAATATGTACAGCATAGGGAACATGCCCTTTTGAAATTTCCCATCATGTACTGTCCCTTGATATCCCATCGTTTGCATAAAGATTCTCAGTAGGTGATCAGTGTTGAAATTGATAGGGTTATGGTCGTCATCGTGTAACTGCAAGCATCGTCTGATCAATCTTTTTGTTATCTGTATTTCTTGTCTTGCAACAGTCTCTTCTATTCTTCGACCATTTATATCATCAAGCAGTCTTGCTGAGCGCCAGAAATCTAGGGAATGATTTCTATAAATGACTGGGCACTCTGTGAGAGCAAAACTCACATTTGATCTTGACATCCATGTAATCATCCTCGACACCTGCTCATTGTCATGAGTGATTTGCAACAGGGCACACATATTGTGCTTCTGTTCAAAGACATATTTGGGTTGATCTTCTTCTTCTGCCATATCTGAACAACACAATCAAACATATTCAAAGTGAAATTAGCATAAAAGTTCATTACTTTAAACAATTTCAAGTTATAAATTTGAAGAAGAAAGAGAGAAATATCATTAAGAACCTGATCTTCGACAAATTAATAACCTATACATAAAACAGAGTGTTAGTAATCAAATACATCATCGAAGCCCATAATCATCTAATCGTGGTCGGAAAACAAGTAATTATTGCTTACCGAGTCGGAATTAGTGGGCTTGGTAAAGTTAGGGTTTGGATTAATCGAATGCGATGAGTCGGTTTGATATTACTTAGTAATCAGTGGAAGGAGAGAGAGAGAGAGAGAGAGAGAGGGAGAGAGAGAGAGGGAAAATAATGTAATAAAATGCCTCTCACTCCCTCTTATATACCTTTTGAAAAGTGGGCTTTAAATGTTTTTTGTCGTTTAGTGAGTTATTAGCTGTCAAACAGTAACATTTTTCATTTGATATTTTAAAACATTAAAAACATCCAACTCTTTAATATTTAGATTTAGCAAACCTTTCTCTGAAAAGTAAATTTTGCAAAGTCTACTCGATATACTCCACTTACTCAAAGCTTACCCAAATATAAGTTGGTATAAATTACAAGTAACATTAATCAAGTATAACACATCAAGCATGAAACCTTACTAGGAATCAGTTAAGATGCCCAAATAATTTACATCTAATTTAACTACCTTGCTCATTTAAACATTTAATCACAAACCTTACTCGGTCAATTACAAGTTAAACAATCAGTCAAGTATACTTTGATACAAAGTGTGCCCGATACAGAATACATTGTGCTAGGGATTTCATATCACAAAGTGTACTCGGATAAACTGTGAAATTACCTAAGTATATTAAGGGAACATTTGAACATTCAAAGTCTGCCCGGAATATAAAGTGTGCCTGGAAAAACAAGGTTTACTCGGAAACACTTGTAATTTCAAAGAAAGAAACATATTCACTCTTAATCAATTAAAAACACAAAGCTTACTCGGTGTACTAAAACTAAGTTCACAAAGCTTACTTGGTATATCATTCAGCATATAAGATGCAAAGCTTTCCCGGAACAAGAAATCCTTGTTAAAAGCTAGCTAAATCACATATTCATCTCAAGACTTCAAGCTTGCTCGGGAAGTTAGTACAGTTGTGTACTCTACTCGGAAAGTGTAAACACTTCAAAGCATGCCCGAAAATCATAAACTTAGTCCAAAGTGACTAAAGCTTGCCTGGAAAGGTTATAAAACATCAAACCTTACCCGAAATTACTTAATACACTATTTTGTGTTCGGGAAGGTTAGAAAACATCAAACCTTACCCGAAATACATATTCAGTCTTTTGTAGGCAAAATGCAACACTTTTTGACTTAAACCACTTGTCAAAGTATATTTTTCATTAAAGATCATAATTTAAGAGCAAATGGTGCATTTAGAGATCAAATTTCAGTTGTATTTCTCTTTAAAACAATTTCTTCTATTTCTGAAAATATCTCAAGAATGTGATCATATTGACTAAGTAGCTTTCTCAATACTTCATTCTCAGCATTATTATGACAACATAGATAGGTTAACAGCAGGTCTAGACTTATCATGAATTTCATCTCTTTAGTGATATGATTAAGGTTCATTTACTAGCATATTACATTAATGGTCAACACTGTGCTATGATGCCTCATATCTCTTGTCAAAGCTTATTTGGGTTTCCCCAGATCACCCCAATTTGACTCCAACCTCCTGTATATGGTCAAAATTTGTTTTTGTATGACAGAACGTATTGGATCTTTTTATATTTTTGATTTTCAAACATATATGGAGGTTGAAAGTTGTACTTACTGTTAAATAACATGCCTTTCATTCAATATGAGATAGATTTTGTCTACGTCTCTGTAGTTCTATTTGTAGCCCTCTTGTTTGATAAAATATTTAAAACAGTTATCAACTTTTGGTTGATTTATTCATTATTCCCCTTGTTTTTGATATTTTATCAAATTTTCTAAAGCATGTTCTTTGTCATATTTAAAGATGTTTCATTTTTGGTTGACCAAATAACAACAGGCTTTTGTATGACTGGGTAGTCACTTTTCTGCCTATCATTTGGAGAGATTTATCTTGAGACATGCAAAGACAACTATGTATCTCCACATAAAGATCAGCATATTCATTATGTTTATATCACCTTGGATTTTACACATCATGGGAAAGCAACCATACATGTTAATGACTATACTAAGTGTCCTTTCAGCCTATTAAATCCATATGATTGACTAAGTATACAATGTACTATCATTTCCCATTTAAAATTCAGTTTAGTATTCCATCACCCCAATTTCTCTTAACTGGCAGGTAAATGGCTATCCTGTTTGACCACAAATGGTCAACAGGACCAAACATACATGTGAATATATGTCCTTTTAAAGTCAGAGTTATTGACATAGTTTTAAGTGAAGGAATAGAAAACAAGTTATAATTGCCCCAATTGCTTTCAGTTTTCTGGTTAATGGCTATCCTTTAAATCAATATAGATTACAAGACCAAACATACACAAGTGTATGTCCATCTAACTGGGAAAATGACATAATTTTCAGCAAAAACAACTACTTGAGTCTTTCCTTTAAAAATCCTTCTTTGAAGCTTCTTTAAAGCTTGAACTGAATAGTCTTATTATGTCTCTACACCATTAATCAACTTGCTCATGTTTTGACCAAAATAAAGTGATTATGCAAAATTAATTAGAAAATTCATTTCATCCTTTAATTTTGGCATAAAACTTATTTTGACACAAACAGTTGTGAAATAATCAAATCTTAATCAAATATAATATTATCAAGATAAGCAGACAGTACTAACATTCAAGGTCTATCCTATCCTAATAATATCAAATGATCAGATAAAGTACATAATCAAGAAATTAAGCAGAGATGTCAGATAAGCTTACACTAACAAGTAATTCAACACAAAAACACTCATCCTAACATCTCATACACACATCAACTGATAAACATGCATGAACATCAATCAAATCAAACTTTTGCACTTATAATCAGTCAACATATCAAGTAACATAATCAAGCATATTCACTCAACATTCATTATGTGCAACCTCTAATAATATAATCAGTTAGAACATAGAGGTACACAACTAGGCACACATCATCAATCAGATTTCGTCAGAGTTGATCATTCCCAGGGCTTTCAAAAGAAAGTTGAACCTGGTTCTATCAATTGGTTTGGTGAATAGGTCTGCCAAATTGTCACTTGTATCAACCCTTTGCATTTCAATCAAACCTTTTTCACTACAATCCCTTATAAACTGATGTCTGATTTCAATGTGTTTAGTTTTAGAATGTTGAACTGGATTCTTAACAGTAAAATATGCAGCAGTATTATCAATAAGAATAGGGGTATTCAGAAAATTCAAACCATAGTCCAGCATCTGGTTTTGAATCCATAGAACTTGTGCACAGCAAGCAGATGCAACAATATATTCAGCTTCTACAGTTGAGATTGAGACGGTAGTCTGCTTCTTGCATTGCCATGACACTAGCCTGCCACCCAAAAATTGACATCCACCTGAGGTTGACTTTCTGCTCATGTTACAACCATCATAATCACTGTCTGTGTATGAAATCAGATCAAAAGATTGATTCTTTGGATACCAAATTCCTAAGTCTGGTCTTCCCTTCAAATATCTAAAAAATCTTTTCACAGCATTCATATAGGAGACTTCTGGATTTGATTGGAATCTTGCACACACACATACAGCAAACATAATATCTGGTCTTGTTGTAGTAAGGTTCATCAGGGATCCAATTTTGGCTCTATATTCATGTTCATCCACAGGCTCCCCCTTTTCATCAGCAATCATCTTTTCTTTTATGTCCATTGGAGTTGAAGTTGTTTTGTACTCATGACAATTGAACTTATTCAAAATGTCCTGCACATATTTGGTTTGGTAAATGAAAATCCCTTCAGCTTTCTGTTGAACTTGCAGTCCAAGAAAGAAGTTCATTTCTCCCATAGAGCTCATGCTGTATTTGGATTTCATTACCCCTTCAAACTCCATGCACATTTGTTCATTTGTAGATCCAAAGATGATATCATCCACATAAACTTGTAACAGAAGCATGTCTGATCCCTTTCTTTTGTAGAAGAGTGTCTTGTTAATGGCTCCTCTTTGAAAACCATTTTCAAGAAGATGATTTGACAGCTCATCATACCAAGCTCTAGGAGCTTGATGCAATCCATATAGGGCTTTATTCAACTTATACACCCTGTTTGGATACAAAGGATCCTCAAAGCCTGGAGGTTGAGCAACATACACCTCTTCATCAATCTTGCCATTTAAGAATGCAGACTTAACATCAAGCTGGAAAACCTTATTGTTCTTTGAGGTAGCATATGCATGAAAAATCCTGATAGCTTCAAGTCTTGCAACATGTGCAAATACTTCCTCAAAGTCTATTCCTTCCTCTTGAAGGCATCCCAATGCCACAAGTCTAGCTTTATTCTTAATCAACAACCCCCTCTCATCCCTTTTGTTTCTAAAAACCCATTTAGTTCCAATTGCATATATGTTTATTGGCCTATCAACAAGATCCCACACATGTAAATCTCTGAACTGTGCCAACTCCTCCTGCATTTCTTCCACCCAACTATTGTCTTTTAGTGCTTGAGCAATGTTCTTTGGTTCTATTTGGGATAGAAAGCAGGAGTATAAACAAATATTTTTAATTTCAGAATGGCTTCTTGTGACTCTTTCATATACATTTCCAATGATGTTTTAAGAAGGATGATTTTTCTCAACATAAGGGGTTTGAACAATCATATCAGCAGACACATTTGTGTCAAGATTTGATCATTGAGATCTGGTTCTTCAATGATCAATTCAGTTTCTGCATCATGAAACTCTGGTGCTTCTTTATTATTCTGTCTTGAAGTGGATGCACCATTGTTTTCCAAGTTTAGTCTTGAAACAGTTCTTGAAACCTTGCTGTAGTGACAACTTCTTAAGTGTTTGGTTGGTTGCCTGAGTTTCCCTCATCCTGAACTAGATCATTGTTCGTTTCTTCATTTTCTTGGGAACCGGTTGTTCAGATCTGATGTATCTGGTGCGATTAGAACAAGATTTAGAAATAAAAATTAAAGCTTTAATTGAAATAAGGAAGAGAAAACACTAAGAGATTGTAGATCTGGAAGAAAAATGAAGAAGAAAGCAGCTGACGTCACTCTCCAATGGAACAGTAGTCTGCATACGTCATCTTGATGTGCGAAAATATATATATAAATAAAACACGAATCGCAACTAAGCTTTAAAAAAAACCAAACAATCTATCCTAGTTCACACAAACAGCAAGTGTACCGGTGGCGTAGAGCAAAGACGAGAAAAGTCCAGATATCGAACTCGAAGACACGTGAGAACGGCTCAGATTATAAACCTTAATTCAATTCCTACCTTAAAATATTTAAATGATTTTATTATTATTTTTTTTTATTTTAATTAATTTAAACTAACTTGAAATACTTAACAAGACTTAACGGCACTAACGGAGCTCTCAAATATGATGAAGGTGAACCACCCAGGTAAGGTATGTTGACGACTATCAATGACGCTCGGGTGACAACGAACACATAAAACCGGGTTCAAAAGATAATCTAACTAGATAATAATAAGGGAAAATAGGTCCCCACAGTCAGTTTTACTAAAGACCCCTAAAAACGTCTAGAAAGAATAATAAAGCACGGTTGATTTTCTAAGTACCCAATTGATTTATTACTTGGTCCGTATCAAATTCACAAATTCCTCTAAAGCTCGTAATCGTAACAAACCTATGGAATAAGGTGTAATTCAATATTAAAGATTAAATAATTCAGCTTACAAATTAACCTAATCAACGGCTAGAAAACCGCACGTGGTCTCGCAGCGGCAAACTAAATTGAATAGACCAAAGAGACAAACCAACTCCTAATGTCTTGGTCCAACTAAAAGGAGATGAACCGTTGAGATAAACAACTTTAACCAATCAAACCCTATGGTGACGTCTACCACAAACAACCAAAAACACCAAGTAATTAGTCTAACATGCAATCCTAAACAAAACACGAAACTAATTCATGTAAAGATAAAATCACACGGGGTTTAATTAATATAAAATTGAACAACTCACTAGCAATCATAGAATAAAATCATAATAATATGAACTTGACAATAGAAAATCAATTATATGTTCGTTACTTAACCCGAAACAATCATCAAAGCATCGTCAATCAACAAAACCTAGGTAGTTCTAAAAAGTTTAGCTACTCATATCAATAAAAGAATCAAGAGTAAAAGTATTCAACATGTTAACATGGAATGAGAAAAACAAAATCGAATACTTAAACAAGCCAAATAAGATCATAAACCTTAATCTCTGTTACTTCAAAAACTCCACTTTTGGCGTTGTAGAAATTCACGGCCATCCTTGTGTCCCACCAATATTATGTTATCTTTCTTTCTTTGAATTGCAACCTCTGGTCACGTGATCCTTGAACCAAAAACCCAAAATTATTTGAGTGTCTCCTTAAAAGATACAGCCCACCACCAAACCAATTAACCAAATTTCCCTTCTGTTCCTTGATGTTCCGATGGACTGATGTGAAACCCTGCCGCCAATAATTATTAATCACCATCTTTCTATATCTCCTTCACCAAGAAGTATAATATATATATATATATATATATATATATATATATATATATATATATATATATATATATATATTGTGAGAAACCCCTCCTTGTCTGCGCTGCTTTCCACTTACAATATTAGAACCCTTGTGTAATGGGGGCCCATGAATTTATAGTGGGTGGACCTTTTCTTGTGTCATCATCTACGCAAACAATCAACATACATACCGTTAATAATATGTAATATTACTTTAAGGTGTACATCAATAATTCTCTTTTTAAAATTAGACACTTTGCATGTTAAGTTAAATATAATTATTGAGAAGTATCATATTGATTTATATAAATAGATCATAAAATATTTGACACTTCTTTTGTTTGTCTTAACATTAGATATATACTCTATTTTAGCTCATTGTCAAGTGAGACCTTTAAAAACACATCTATGAACCAATTTAGAATAATATTCAGCAAAAACATGCCTCAAATATACTTAAAAGTATAGGAAATATTTATATAATATTATGTAAATTTTAGACCACATCAAATATTCCCATACTTAAACATTTTTCGTCCCTGAAAAAGAAATCTACACAGGATCATAACCAAGTGAAAAAATACAACAAACTCTCAGATTATTTATCATTATTAAACCACAAAAAACAGCTCGACATATTGACCGCGATTGCCGATATTGTTGTCCACTTAAACCCAGCCACCAACCAATCAAGCCCCCCTTTTGCATTAAACGTTTTAAGTTCAAAAATTAAGGCTACACTTACCCCATCTCAGACAAAGAGAGCTAGAAAACTAGAGTCGAAGCAAACTGGCTCGACAAATCACCATAAGCCAAGAACTTGTTGATGGTACTAATTAGATGCACTCAGTGAAATTTTGATGGATGAATAGTCATGTGGAGGTCGTACGAGCTATTCCTAAATATTATTGAACTTTGTCCTATAAATTCCTAATTTGATATTTATTGACTAAGAACCTTCGAGCCCCAATAGTGTATCCTCAGAGTCACCATCCCCAAGGTAACACGTAAACTCTAAGTCTCGTCTAGTATGTTCACCTTTGGCCTCTTTTACTAACTTTAAAGAATGCTCATTTGGTATTTTACAATACATAACTTTCTTCACAAGCATTTTGCTTTTCTTGAACAACTTTTGAGAATACATAAACATAACTTTCAGTACATACTTCTTTTTTATTCTTTTATTTTTTTTCTCTTTTTTTTGTTTTTTTTTTCAATCTTTTATATCACCCTAAAATATATAACTATTTCTAAGCTCGTAAAAAGATGGACATTTGGTGTGTGCTGGCTTGAGTGCATCTAAGTATAACGATCTCAAAGTTTTTAAATTATGGTAATCCTCCCTAAGCATCGAAATTCGGTTTCACCGCTTTTCAAATTATTATATATATAAAAACTGTTAAAGAGGACTATCAAAGCTAGTTGAGCCTACCGACACATCCCAAATCAGATATGTGAACCATCCCTTCTTTTATTATTATATTATATATTTCAAAAGTTCCGAGAGTTCGTTAGCACATTGGTAGTAATATCATTTCACGCTTAACGTGGAACAAAAACAATTTTCAAGGGACATTTTTCTTTAAAACTTTTTTTTCATATTCAGTCGCCTCGGGCACTTTCAGTTTTCGGGTCAATGGCTATCACGTATGTCTACAGGTAGATAACAGGACCAAACATATACAAGTATATGTCCCTCGAACTTATGTAGCCGACATAATTTTTAGCGAAAGAACAAAACAACTCTTTTTTTTAATTTTAAATTTTTTTCCTACAACTAAGTAAAATAAATTCTCATCCCCACACTTAGAACGAAATCGTTCTCGATGAGAACAAGGAAAAGAAATAAAATAAAATAAAATAAAAATAAAACTTAAAGTAATCAAAAGTAAAACAGAGAAAGGGTTACTCCCCTGATTTATATGCAGATTCTTCATCGGCTGTGTATCAATCAAGCGACCGTATAGCATTTCATTCGCGGATGCAATCCCGGGAGAACCAGTTCCAAAACGCCATCAGAGCTACCATGCGCATAATAATACCTGCAATAACTCAAACTCGCTCGCATGTAGCGGCGTACAAAACATAAAACAAAAACATAAGAAATAAAAATATTTTTGTGTTTTTGTATATTTTATATTTTTTTGGATTTTGTTGGTTTTATATTTTTTATTTTGTATTTTTTTAAATAAAAAGAAAAACATAATACCCTCAAAATCAGCTGCTCGAATGGAGATTGAGTACGCGCGGCTTCAATTTGGGAGGATCCTTAATAACAAAAATAAAAATAGATAAATCAAAAACTCGGGCTGCCTCCCGAGAGCGCTTGGTTTAACGGGTCCTCAGCCTGACCTCTCTCTCACTTCTAACCCAAATATACTGTAAGGCGCAAAACCTCGCCTTCCTCCATGCTCGCCTTCTCACCAATGTAGTGCTTCAGACGGTGACCATTAACTTTGAAGCTCCCATTCTTGTCTTCAATTTCTATCGCTCCATACGGGAAGACTTCCTTGACCGTGTACGGTCCATACCATCGGGACTTAAGCTTTCCCGGAAATAATTTGAGTCGGGAATTAAACAAGAGTACGGCGTCCCCACACTTGAACTTTTTATCACCTCTAAACTTCCTATCATGCAGCTCTTTGGTCTTCAGCTTATAATTATACGAATGTGCATAGGCATGATCGCGGAGCTCCTCTAACTTATGTATCTGATGGAAACAGTTATCTCCAGCAGTCAAAAGATCAAGGTTAACCGTTTGAAGCGCCCAAGAAGCACAATGCTCCAACTCAACAGGCAGATGACAGGCTTTCCCATAAATCATCCGAAACGGTGTGGAACCGGTTGGAGTTTTGTACGCTGTACGGAAAGCCCACAAAGCATCATCTAATTTGTCGGACCAATCCTTTCGGTTTAGCCCAACCGTCTTCTCAAGAATGCGTTTGATGCCCCGGTTACTCACTTCCACCTGTCCACTGGTGGTAGGCAGTCGCAAGCCGATGGGTGACCCCATAGCGTTGCAACGCCTTCTCCATCTGCGCATTGCAAAAGTGAGTACCTCGATCGATGATCAAGGCTTTCGGTACACCAAAACGAGAGAAAAGATTTTTTAGAAATCTCACTACAACTCGGGCGTCGTTAGTGGGCAAGGCCTTGGCTTCCACCCACTTGGAGACGTAATCAACTGCCACGAGTATGTACTTGTTCCCTCTAGAAGACGGGAACGGGCCCATAAAATTAATACCCCAAATGTCAAAAATCTCGCAAACCTGAATAGCAGTTTAGGGCATCTCATTTCGGGATGAGATGATACCGACACGCTGGCATCGGTCACAGCTTTTAACGAACGCATGAGCATCTTTGAAAATCGAAGGCCAATAGAATCCTGAATCGAAGACCTTCTTAGCAGTAAGAACAGCACCATGGTGACCTCTTGTCGGTCCCTCGTGGCAATGGCTCAAAATCCGCCACCCTTCTTCAACATCCACACATCTCCTCACCAGCTGATCAACACCTATACGAAAAAGAAACGGGTCGTCCCAAATGTAGAACTTTACGTCAGCAAAGAATTTCTTCTTTTGCTGGTGAGACATCCTCTTAGGGAGGGAACCATCGACGAGGAAGTTAGCGAAATCGGAAAACCACGGGTAGCCGTCATCCTGGGCTCTAACAAACATGAGATTCTTTATCGGGAAATGGTCATTGATGATGACCCCAGCATCTCCAATCTCGGCTCTCTCAAGACGTGACAAGTGATCGGCCGCTACATTCTTGGCCCCCTTTTATCACGGATTTCGATATCAAACTCCTGAAGCAGCAGGATCCATCGGATGAGACGTGGTTTAGCATCCTGCTTGCTGAAAAGATAATGAATGGCAGTATGATCCGTGTATACGACTGTTTTGGACAGAACAAGATAGGACCTAAACTTATCGAATGCAAACACTACAGCTAACAACTCTTTCTCTGTGGTAGTGTAATTCTCCTGAGCACTATTTAGGGTCCGGCTAGCATAGTAGATCGGGTGGAAGTGCTTCTCCTTCCGCTGTCCAAGCACTGCTCCAACGGCATAGTCGCTCGCGTCGCACATCAATTCGAATGGCACAGACCAGTCGGGAGCAATCATGATCAGGGCGTTAATGAGTTTGTCTTTTAGAAGATCAAACGCCTCGATACACTGTTCAGAGAAGACAAATGGAGTGTCTTTCTCTAGTAGCTTGGTCATTGGTCTCGCGATTTTCGAGAAATCTTTAATGAACCGCGATAGAAACCAACATGACCTAAGAAGCTACGGATGGATCTCCCAGAACTGGGCGGGGGAAGATTAGAAATGGTTTCAGTTTTAGCTAGATCGACCTCGATCCCCGCACTCGAGATCCTATGTCTTATAACAATGCCCTCGCGTACCATGAAGTGACACTTCTCCCAGTTGAGGACTAGGTTGGTGTCGACACAACGAGCCATCATCCTATCAAGGTTAGAGAGACAATGATCGAAAGAATTCCCGAAGACAGAAAAATCGTCCATGAAAACCTCCATGGAATCCTCGATCATTTCGTGAAAGATTGCCACCATACATCGCTGGAAAGTAGCTGGAGCGTTACAGAGTCCAAAGGGCATACGTTTGTAGGCAAACGTGTCGTATGGGGCAGGTGAATGTGGTTTTCTCCTGATCATCGGGAGAGATTGGGATTTGGAAATACCCGGAGAAACCATCTAGAAAACAGTAGTACTGCTGACCCGCCAAACGCTCAAGCATCTGATCAATGAAGGGTAGAGGAAAGTGATCTTTCCTAGTTGCATCGTTCAGTCTGCGGTAGTCTATGCAGACTCTCCAACCGGTCACGGTCCTAGTGGGAATAAGCTCGTTCCTTTCATTTGTGACAACAGTCATGCCACCCTTCTTCGGAACCACTTGGACCGGACTCACCCAGGCGCTATCAGAGATGGGAAAATGATTCCCGCATCAAGGAGTTTAATGATTTCTTTCTTAACAACCTCTAGCATTTTCGTATTAAGCCTCCATTGAGGCTGAACGGCGGATTTGAAATTATCCTCCATGAGGATTTTATGAGTACACAACGAGGGATTAATCCCTTTTATGTCAATAATCTTCCATGCTATTGCCTCCTTATGCGCTTTCAGCACCTTCAACAACTTCAACTTCTCGACCTCCGTTAAGGCAGACGCGATGATGACGGGTAGCTTCCTCTCTTCGTCCAGAAATGCATACTCCAAATGATTGGGTAGATCCTTAAGTTCTAAGGAAGGAGGAGGGCTCTCAATGGAAGGTCGGTCTCTCGGATCGTCTCGCACGATCTCAACAGCTGACTCTGAATCTAGGGGTGGTGACACGGTGTCATCCATCAATGGTGGAGCGGTCATGGCAACCATCTCTACCTCTGAAATCTCCCTATTGAGAATATGTGGGTCCAAGGTAGGTTCTCCACAGATGTCAGTGAAAAACTCCCGCACATGAGATACGATGGTGTCAACGAAATACAGGGATTCGTCCGCCAACTTGGGGTGTTTAAGTGACTGTCTTATGTCAAAGGTGACGTTATCATCCCCAACTTTCAGAATCAATTTGCCCTCACGGGCGACGATCAACGCATGTGCAGTGGCAAGGAATGGTCGGCCTAAAATGAGCGGGACACTATCATCCTCATTCATATCCAAAATGACAAAATCCACCGGGAAGATTAACTTGTCGATACGAACAAGCATGTTCTCAACCACCCCTCGCGTATATTTCACGGAACGATCAGCAAGTTGGATACTCATTCGGGTTGGCCTCGGTTCGCCAAGACCTAACTTACTGAAAACAGAATACGGCATAAGATTGATGCTGGCCCCAAGGTTGGCCAAAGCATGTCGAACCGTATCGTCGCCTAAGATGCAGGGAATCGTGAAACTCCCAGGATCAGCCATCTTTTTCGGCAACTTGCTCTGCAACACTGCAGAGCACCCAACACTCAACGGAATAGAAGAGACCTCAGCTAGCTTCTCCTTATTAGAAAGAATGTCCTTGAGGAATATAGCATATTTGGGCATCTGAGTAAGCGCCTCAAGGAAAGGAATGTTCAGGTGAAGCTGCTTGAGAAGTTCGAGGAACTTGGAGTTTTGCTCCTCGTCTCTGTCTGATCGGAGTCTCCCAGGATAAGGCAATTTGGGTTTATAGACTCTCAGAGGTGGGTTTGATGATGATGAAGGTAAATCGGTGGGCTTCGTACTCGCTGGAATAGTATGCTAGTGTGCCTCGGCCGGAGGAGGCTCCATCTGGATCTCCTCGTCCACCTGCTCTTCTTCATCAACCGCAGGTGTGACAGTTCTCGAAGGTCCGGCCTCTCTTTCTCTTCTAGCACCGCTCCTAGTAGTCACTGCTTTTGCGAACCCTCTTGGATTTTTCTCGGTGTTACTCGGTAGTGAACCCAGTGCTCTCTTAGATAACTGGCTGGCAATCTCTCCGACGTGACGCTCAAGATTAGCTAGAGATGTGGCTTGGTTCTTCAACATGGCATCGTGTTCCGCAAATTTCGCCTCATTTGTCACTCGGTTCCTCTCATCTCGCTTCAGTAGCTCAGCCATCATCTCCTCCAGTGAGGATTTCTTCTCCTCTCTCCCCACTTGTTCCGAACTTTCCTGACCTGAACTCCCCTGCCTGAATAGATTCTCTCGACACTGGCTTTGGTATTGGGCTTGGTAGCCACTGGCTTGTCCCCCACGATAGTTATTCTGATTTCTCCAGCCAGTGTTCCCGCCGAAGGCGGGGTTTTGATATCTCAAGGGGTTGTTGACGAAGTCAACCTCCTCCTGATTGCTACCCGGCTTAACAGGGCAGTCAATGGTGTCGTGACCCCCTCGGCAAACCTCACACTTCGTGACACTCTTAACTGTAAGATCTCTAACGAGTTTATTCAAAGCATCAATCTGCGCCTGCATGCTAGTGTTCGAATCGACCTGAAGTACTCCTCTCGATGACGTGGAAGAATTTCTGCCACCGTGTCCCTCATAGCTCGCTTCTAGATCATCAAAAAGGACGACGCACTCATCGGGATCTTTGTTCTTAAGGAGGTTCCCGTTAGCAGTTTGGTTCAACATCTCTCTCACGTGCTGTGTGGCTCCATTGTAGATTTTCTCGATGAGCATCCACTTGTCTAAACCGTGGTGAGGACAACTAAGAAGGAGGTCCTTGAATCTTTCCCAAACTTCCCCGAAAGACTCGTCGGACCTCATGCGGAAAGAACAAATCTCCTCACGGAGTCGAGCGGCTTTATATGGCGGAAAGAATTTGGTCATGAATTTCTCTTGAAGGCCCGCCCAAGTGGTGATGGATCCAGCAGGTAGTGACTTCAGCCATTTGTAGGCTTTGCCGGTGAGTGAGAAGGGAAAAAGACGGAGATAGATGGCTTCATCGTTCATGTTGCCAATATTTAAAGTTTCGCAGATTTGAACGAACATGTCAATGTGGTTTGAAGGATCTTCGCTCTCTAGCCCTTCGAATTGGAGTGCGGTTTTGATGAGTTGCATGACGTGGGCAGGAATGGACCGGTTGCCAGCGGCGGCACCGTTTGGTAAAGTGATGCTTGAATGAGGATTCGTTGTCGGCCTACCATAGTCAGCTACTACTCTCCTAGGCGGTTGGTCACTCATGTTCCTATCCCTAGAAGAAGCGGAAGAAACATAAGAGGAAGAATCAGAACCTGTCGGTGAAACTGAATGCTCTCTCTCGGGCTGGACTTTCTCGGTATCGTCAAACGTTTCAAGCTTCGGCGGTCCTTGTGATCGGGTATGACGCATACGACTAAAAAGAAAAACTAAAATTAACTATACTAAAATTAAACTAAAAACGAATAAAAACAAATAAGCAAGTAAAAAAGAAAACAGGTAAGTCCCCAAACTCGGGTCGTTCTCTAATCGCCACAAACCGTGTCCCCGGCAGCAGCGCCAAAAACTTGATATGCGAAAATATATATAAATAAAACACGAATCGCAACTAAGCTTTAAAAAAAACCAAACAATCTATCCTAGTTCACACAAACAGCAAGTGTACCGGTCGCGTAGAGCAAAGACGAGAAAAGTCCAGATATCGAACTCGAAGACACGTGAGAACGGCTCAGATTATAAACCTTAATTCAATTCCTACCTTAAAATATTTAAATGATTTTATTATTATTATTATTTTTTTAATTAATTTAAACTAACTTGAAATACTTAACAAGACTTAACGGCACTAACGGAGCTCTCAAATATGTTGAAGGTGAACCACCCAGGTAAGGTATGTTGACGACTATCAATGACGCTCGGGTGACAACGAAATAAAACCTGGTTCAAAAGATAATCTAACTAGATAATAATAAGGGAAAATAGGTTCCCACAGTCAGTTTTACTAAAGAACCCTAAAAACGTCTAGAAAGAATAATAAAGCACGGTTGATTTTCTAAGTACCCAATTGATTTATTACTTGGTCCGTATCAAAATCACAAATTCCTCTAAAGCTCGTAATCGTAACAAACCTATGGAATAAGATGTAATTCAATATTAAAGATTAAATAATTCAGCTTACAAATTAACCTAATCAACGGCTAGAAATCCGCACATGGTCTCGCAGCGGCAAACTAAATTGAATAGACCAAAGAGACAAACCAACTCCTAATGTCTTGGTCCAACTAAAAGGAGATGAACCGTTGAGATAAACGACTTTAACCAATCAAACCCTATGGTGACGTCTACCACAAACAACAAAAAACACCAAGTAATTAGTCTAACATGCAATCCTAAATAAAACACGAAACTAATTCATGTAAAGATAAAATCACACGGGGTTTAATTACTATAAAATTGAACAACTCACTAGCAATCATAGAATAAAATCATAATAATATGAACTTGACAATAGAAAATCAATTATATGTTCGTTACTCAACCCGAAACAATCATCAAAACATCGTCAATCAACCAAACCTAGGTAGTTCTAAAAAGTTTAGCTACTCATATCAATAAAAGAATCAAGAGTAAAAGTATTCAACATGTTAACATGGAATGAGAAAAACAAAATCGAATACTTAAACTAGCCAAATAAGATCATAAACCTTAATCTCTGTTACTTCAAAAACTCCACTTCGGCGTTGTAGAAATTCACGGCCCTCCTCGTATCCCACCAATATTATGTTATCTTTCTTTCTTTGAATTGCAACCTCTGGTCACGTGATCCTCGAACCAAAAACCCAAAATTATTTGAGTGTCTCGTTAAAAGATACAGCCCACCACCAAACCAATTAACCAAATTTCCCTTCTGTTCCTTGCTGTTCCGATGGACTGATGTGAAACCCTGCCGCCAGTAATTATTAATCGCCGTCTCTCTATATCTCCTTCACCAAAAAGTATAATATATATATATATATATATATATATATATATATATATTATGAGAAACCCCTCCTTGTCTGCGCTGTTGTCCACTTACAATATTAGAACCCTTGTGTAATGGGGGCCCATGAATTTGTAGTGGGTGGACCTTTTCTTGTGTCATCATCTACGCAAACAATCAACATACATACTGTTAATAATATGTAATATTACTTTAAGGTGTACATCAATAATTCTCTTTTCAAAATTAGACACTTTGCACGTTAAGTTAAATATAATTATTGAGAAGTATCATATTGATTTATATAAATAGATCATAAAATATTTGATACTTCTTTTGTTTGTCTCAACATTAGATAAATACTCTATTTTAGCTCATTGTCAAGTGAGACCTTTAAAAACCCATCTATGAACCAATTTAGAATAATATTTAGTAAAAACATGGCTCAAATATACTTAAAAGTATAGGAAATATTTATATAATATTATATAAATTTTAGACCACATCACATCTTTCTTCAAATCTTCAATCAGCAACAAGTATCTTACTAAAATAGCAGCAACAAGCTCTGATACCACTTGTGAGGTCCCCGATTTCAGGTAGATCTTACACAAATCAAGTCATAACTCACACAAATAAATGTGTTGACAAGGGAGTTAATGACGGGTTGCTATATTTAGCAAGATGACCGTTTGTTAAAGGCGGAATCAACAACAAACAGGGTAGTTGCTAAACAATAAATCAAAGGTAACTAACATACTCAAGATTCACTCAAAAGTTTTCCATTCATATAATGTTCATCATACAAATGATAATCGATTTAGGGTTTCTTGAAGGGAAAGTTATATCCGTACGATTCCTAGGACGGCTGTCACACTCAGAAATATTCCTTCTTATCTTAAAAGTGTGATTGCCTGAATCCGTCCTTGGGAGGCGTTCCCTAAATTATTCCTTTTGTAGGTCTGACACCTCCTTTACAGCTGTCATTCCTTCTAGAAACCCTAAATGCTAAAACATATTCAAATTACATATTCAAAACTATTATAAGTGTAAAACAAGTCTTCCGGGTAGGCTTTGTAGCGGTATTGACTTTTCGAGTAGGCTGTGTGATCTGCCTTCATTCAGTACTTGGTAACATAGATGTATGCCCGGGATCAGTTTCTGGGTAGACTTTACTTAGAGAGTATTTTACCAAGTAAAATACTCACCGGGTAGACTTCAATATTCTTGACTTTATCAGACTTTGTCCGACAAACTCTTACGAGCAACCTTGTTCTTCAATGGCCCCTTCAACTCTTTACTAGAAAATAGCTTATTAGCAAAGTGTGTCCGGTAGCACTATTCCTTGCTTGAGTTGAACCTTGCCCGGTGTTACTTAAGATAATTCATTAAACATCAAGCCTACTTGAACCATTGTATTATTAAACAATAATAATTGAACGAAGACAAGTTGCCCACAGCGCAAGAAGAAGATGATTCTTAGTATAGGGTTTGCTTTGTAATGTCTACGGACAAATTTTCAACTACGTAATCTTTTGATTTTGACATGTAAATTTGATTTCGATTTGATGTGTATTTTAACTAAGTGTAAGTAACCTTAGAAGTGTTTTGGGACAGTTGAGGTGTTCCAATCTAGGGGAGATTGTTGAGTCAAGAATTTTACTTGAATGATTTTGGATGATTAAGGGAGATTGGAATCTTCTCAACACTCCTTTGAAACAGCTAAGTATGGAAAGAGCACACTTGGACATCCGAGCAGGGCTTTACTTGTCCTAGCAAGGTATTTTGCCTATCAGGCAAGGTTATCTTCTTGAAGTCTTCTTAAGTGATGATCCGAGCAGGGTTCACTTTGTCTAGCCAAAGTGTTCTTCAAGTAGAGCACAGTTTGCTTACTAGCAAACCCTTGACTGAACCAAGCTCTTGAAGCCAAGTAATTGGAAGATCTAGCAAGGTTTGATTAATAAACAGTAGTCCGAGCATGCTTGTTGAAAGTGATCAAGAAATATTCTAAGCACTTTCTCCAGCAAGGTTCAACTCCAAGAAAGCTACAGTGCTACTAGCACAGTTCAAACAGTGTTACCAGCACACTATGATTTGCTTAATAAGTTATTATTTAACAAAGAGTTGAAGGGATTCATAAAGAACAGTTTGCTCATAGGACCATATCGAGCAAAGTTTGCTATGGTCAAGAAGATTGAAGTCTGCTAGGTGAGTATTTTCTAAGGAAAATACTCTAAGTAAAGTCTACCCGGAGGACTGTTCACCAGCACACTTCAAGGTTACCAGGTCTACTCGTAAAGGACAAAAGGCACTATGCCTACTCACATAAGACAACTGACATAATGTCTACCCGGAAGACCTGTTTTTACACTTAGTATATTTTTAAATATGTAACTGATTATGTATCAATCATTAGGGTTTATAGAAGGAATGACAACTATCAGGTGATAGCAGGCCTATAAATAGAATAATTTAGGGCATGCCTCCACAGAAATAGAAACGCATTATAATTTTCAGACCTAAGAGAATATTTTCTGATATTGAGTGTGACAGCTGTCATAGGATTAGTACGGATAATACATTCCTTACAAGAAACCCTAATCGATTAACATTTGTATGAATCATTTCTATAAATGGAAATCTTTTGAGTTATTGTTTGTGTTTATTACATTATTAAAACTTTAGCAACAACTCTGTTTGTTTCTGATTCCACCGTTAACAAACAGTTGTCCTTATCCAAAATAGCAACCATCATTAACCTTCTTGTCGACACATTTATTGTGTGGGTTATGACATTAGTGTGAATGATCAGTTTTCGGGACTTGACAGACAGGACCAGCGTTCGATTACAATGTTAAAAATCGAATACAATGGTTGTATTCGATTACATTGTTAGAATTCGATTACAACAAAGGGTTCGATTACAAGGAGTCACTTGATTACATGCAAGGTTCGATTACAATGTAAATTCGATTACATTATGGTTCGATTACAAGTGAACTTGATTACATTATAGCCCGATTACAATGTAAACTCGATTACATGTATCGTCCGATTACAATACGCAGATTCGAATACATTTACTTGTTCGATTACCTTGTGTCATTCGAATACATGGGAACAACTCGAATACAATGTGCAAACCCGCATACATGTAGGACTCGAATACATACACGCATACACTAAACCTACTCGATTGCAAACTAGTGACTCGATTACATGCATACCCTCGTATACATGCAACTCATTAGAATGCACTTAAGGATTCAAATACATCATATATACTCGCATTCAATAAGGATATTCGATTACAAATGGAACATTCGAATACAAATTGTAAACCCGATTGCATTAGAGACTTGCTTGCATGTGAACCCTATTACACTTAGGGAATTTGAATACATGCATACACTCGCATACTTATATGCATTCGAATACATTTATAAACACTCGAATACAGGGGGGATTCGAATGCATGCATACGTTCTAATACTTAATTCATTCGAATACCCTGTATTGTATACAAGTTACGTATTAAACTCCCATTCGAAGGCAAGAAAGAAAGATTTAGCGAGTATTGAGTAATTAATTATAAAAGGGAAAAAAAGACAAGGGTTCACAAGCATGTTATAATCAAATACCAAGGGTATTCATATTACATTCGAATACATGCATAATGCCTACGTGATATGTTCATATGCACATCCATGCAAGTGCATGTGTATTCTAACATCAAGTTAGTTAAATACCTTAAGCATGAAATTATATTCTTAGTAGATTGTATTCTAATACAAGACTATGCTTATAAATGCGATACCTTATAAGGCCATTAGAATAGACCAGACTTAGCCATTTTGGCTTAAACTTGAATAATGTGAATAGGGCAATTGTTGATACATGTAATTAATGTACAGTTAGCTGAGCACAGTTAAAGAGAGGGATAACGATTAACGGAGAACGTAGCAGGATCCAGGTGAGTTTCTAGCCCCATTTCCTTGTTATGTTTTCGGGACTGTGTGCATACTCGATGTGATTAATTAATATACTTACCTTGAGTGATAAGTATATGATATGTGATTGTCTTATGTATGATGTATGTATGATATATGAATGCTATAGAAAGATTGAAAGTACGTATAAACATAAAGAAAGGTATGGTATGGTTGCATGGAATAAAGCGACTAAACCCTAATTAAATTTGTGAGGATAGGGACCGGACCCTATTCATATTTGTGAGGATAGGGACCAGACCCTAGTAATACATGTGAGGATAAGGACCAGACCCTGATAATATCTGTGATGATGGGGACCAGACCCTTATAGTATCTGTGATTATGGGGACCAGACCCCTTATAGTATCTGTGATGTTAGGGACCAGACCCTTACAATATATGTTAGGTTATAGGGTGGAAGGCTCTTAAAGTTATATGGATAGTTATGTATGTACTATGAAGGTAAAGAATGTATGAAGAATGAATGTATGAACGTACGTAAGAAAGTAATGTGAACAGGTTAAGTATGAATGGTGTACATACCTTCAGGCATGTGTACAAGTATGTGAACTAACTGTATGTTGTTTGATTAACTAGAACTCACTCAGCGTAGCTGACTTTTAGTATGCACACAGGTGAGTAGAATGAGGCAGCTGGCTTGAGCGGGGCACATGACAGATGAGTAAGAGACAGGCATCCGAAGACTCAAGATGTTTTATGTTTATTTATGTTTAAATTGAAAGACAAGAACGTTTGTTAATACATGTTTATGAAGTTATATGTAATGTTTAATGAAAGTTTTATATTTCACGAATGTTTTAATTAACTCTGATATTAAGAACTGTGTTTTTGAGTAAATCCAACGTCCAACGTGAGCCACCGGCAACGGGGCCTTACATAAACACATTGAACTTAACTTCGATCTAGATAAATTAGACCCACTAGAGACGGTAAGATGAGAGTGTATAACATGAGAGTGTTCGTAGGCTGATTTTTTACTGTGTTATGTTATGTTGTAGGATTTTATCACTCACATCACTCACATATTTCACTATGTTTCTCTCTCATACATCAGCGTCATGTCATTTTTTTCTCTCTTCACTTTTTATCAATAAACCATATTTTCGTCACACCTCGACCAAAACAGCAGAACATGTTAGGGTGCGACTATGATTGCTCAACGCACATGACACTATTAAAGTGACAATATTTAAACAACGCATTCATTTCATTCTACATCACATAAGAACCCAACTTGTTCATACAAATAAAACAAAGAAAAAGAAAATAAATAATTCATTTAACTAATAACCTGAACGATCCAAAATAAAATAACGTCTTTAATTCTTCAATCAACCAATTATCAAACATATAACATTGCATAAAATATATTTTGTCAACACATATGTTAGTGAACAATTCCATGATTTTTGTATTATGATATGAGGCAAAAATCCACAACTCATATGTGAAACCGTAAATAATAGAAACACTTGAGGTATACAAATCAAAAGTAAATGAGTCGCCTTTCTAATAGGTAAAACTACCAAATTACGAGGATTATATCATCATACTTATTGAGGATGAGGATGAGGATGAGGCCAAACAACAAAAGCAATATACATTTAACAATTAATCATATGAGGCATATAACACACAATCGGGCAATTATTTTAAGTAACACATAACCTAGAGTTTGTGGTTTGAGGATCTAAGGCTTAACTCATTTTTGTTTGAGTAAGTTTGCAAGCTACCCCCAAAGTATAAAAGAGACACGGGGATGAAATTACTCACTTGGAAAAAGTGACGTTGATGAAGAAATATTTAGATTCAATCCTCAAGTAAGCAAGCCCAACGGTTCATTTTAACGTGTGGGTCCTAGATTGAAAGACCTTAAGTTAATATTAAGTCTTAAAGATGTAATTATAAATGGTATAATAGTTCATAAAACGAGGCTTGAGTTTTTGGGATTGGAAGTTATATTTTAAAAATTGTGGTAAAATAAAGTAAGCATAGATGAAATGATATTTACATGAAACTGGGTCGTTGATGTTTAGTTTTACTCAACCTTTGTTGAATTTTACATAAGGGAGTTGGTTTAGTGCAAGTGTGCACGGTCCCTCTAATGTAAGCATCAAGATCCGACTTTTAAAGGTTTGTTCGGTCCTAGTCGGTTCGGGACTTGATAAATTACCATATCCAAATCTATATGAATTGCTACAACAAAATCAGTAGCTTAAACAAGTTTGAGAATTTTATTATTTAAAGTCCCAAACTCGAGCGTACATCGACCTGATCTTGGAAAAACCAAGTTTGGTTCCAACACACCATAAACTTAGAAATATAAAATGAAATATAAGCTAAAAAAAGTTTAAGAAATATTTTTTGTGGTTTGAACGGTGACTAGCTCGTTAAAACGAGAAGTTCGATTTTTACCCGGAACTTGGTTTAAGCCAAGATTTGTTCAAACACTTACAAAATCCTAAGTAATATAAAGTAAAACATAGTTAAAAATATAGGTTGAACTTTTGGTGGTTTGGCGTTGACTAACTCGTTAAGACGAAAGTTTAGTTTTATGCGGTTTTATCCGAAACTTGGGTTCAAGCCAAGATTTTTATAACACTTCCATATTAACCATATAATAACTAAAATACAAATAAAAACTCATATCTAAAGTGTTTCATGCAACATGGTTGCTCAAAAGTTAATTGGGCATGTGGTGATCATCCTCGGTCTCAAACAGTGTCAAGGATCAAACCAAAAGAGAACACTCGTTTAAACACTTTAAAACCATAGAACCAAAATAAAGTAAAATTTTCAGATCTAAACTCAGATAGAATGTTAAACACGTAAACTTTCCTGAAAACGACCAAGCGAGCCTAAAATGCATACATATGTGTTTGAATGTCCAAAAACCTTAAACGAAGATGAAAATGGTTTTCTTGAGATAAATTAACTTAGAACAACTAAAAAAATATCAAAAATATTTACCTGAAATAGATTGAAAAATACAAGATTCGGTTTCGTTGACTACTAAAGTCAAATTTAAGCAAAATTAGCTAGAACAACTTGCAAGTTCAAACAATTTGAGAGAAAAGGAGAGCACGAGTAAGAGAAATTACTGAGATTGAAGGGTATTTATGGAGAAGGATTAGGGCTTGAGACAAGGGTACATGAACTTGCCAGGTGGAGAAACCGGCGTATCTTGATTCTTTTGTTTAAATGATTTTAAATTAAATAAATTATAACCAGAGATAAAAACATGTATGGAGAGTTCTAGAATAATTATTGGTTGAGTCTTGGTTGGTTTGCATGCTTAAAACACGAGTTAGCACCTTTAAACGATCGAAAACGAACAAACAAAACAAACTGTTGTTGCACGCTGTTCGTGCTACTCGACCAGCCATGGAGGCAACCGTCGCTCTACGCGACGAGTGGTTTTTGACAGAAAGTTTATTTTTTGACTACTTTAGTCCCTGGACTTGTTTAAAACCAAATTTTTAGCACGAATTAAGCGAGTTAAGGACCGGTAAGGGTAATATAACAACATGACAAGTGTAAAGCATGATTATAACATAAAATTCGTTATTATAGTAATACCCAAAGATCCGAAAATCAAAACGATTTGGGTTTACAATACAAATACGAATACAAGGTGAACCGAAAACTGATGAATGGCGCAATTTCAATCATGAAACCTTACATTTTTTTCATTTAATCCTCATTAACCTTGTTTTTTACTACTAACATTAATTAAAATAATATATAAGTTTTCATTAATAAAAAATAGTAAACAAGATAAAAAAACAAAATACAACTAAAATATCCAAAAAAAAAAAACTACTCGCCAAGGTTGGGTATGCAAACATACTCTTACACTGTTTTGCACGATAACCGCTCGTGGATTACTATGTATTTCTTGTCAAAAGATGTAATGATTGTTCTTTAGCATTCTCTTACAAGATTTACTTATAAACCTTCGTTATGAAATCAAAGCTCAATTTTAGAAAAAGGATGTACCGTTTGGTCCCTAGCATTCTATTTCATTCATAGTCACGTGAACCTTTTCCTTTTCATATCAAACCATTCATGGATAAAGAGGAGTTTCGGAAGATCAAGACCAAGATGGTTTGTGAAAGTCAAGAAGGTTAAAATCATGGTTCGAATCAGACATGTGAAGAATACAAGTTTGGAGACAAATATACGTATATTTCGATTCGGAAATTAGGAGGTGTTTGTTGGACGTAATTTCCATCTTAATAGGTATGTCACGTGTAGTTGATAGGGTTAGACCTATTGGGCCCGTGAGATTCATTAATATGTAATGAGTTTATGGGGTTGCAATCAGGGTTTATTATATTTGGTAATGTCTTGACTAACAAGTTAGGTTATTTGTATAAACCGAGTTATAGTTAGACATTATAGAGGGTGAACATGATGTAACTGAGTTATGGTTTATTAAGAGTTAACCCGAGTTAGGGTTTGAGAGTTGTAATCATTTTTTTAGTTAAATTTGCTGATTAATAATTAGCAATCTTACTTTAATAATTTTGTTTACTATGCATTCTTTCAAAATCTATAATATATGTAAACGAAAACATAAAAATCCTACATGTCGCGATGTGGTCGCTCCCCTCTTTTTTTAGAGTCACCAGATTTGCTTGATTTTTAAATGAAGGCTTCTCATGCATTTTGACCCGAATTCATGGGTATGGGTCTTACCAAACCCAGATATTCCTAAAACGGGTTATAACATCT